>NC_080540.1:88288060-88375560 GCF_028640845.1 Ahaetulla prasina
CTTTCTACAGTCTCAACATCTTTTTTACATCGTGGTGACCAAAACTGAATCCAGTATTCCAAGTGTGGCCTTACCAAGGCATTATAAAGTGGTATTAATACTTCACGTGATCTTGATTCTATCCCTCTGTTTATGCAGCCTAGAACTGTGTTGGCTTTTCTAAATAAGATGTGTAGGTACTCCTCAATTTATGACCACAATTGAGCCCCAAATTTATGTTTCTAAGTGAGACATTGGTTAAATGAGTTTTTCCCCATTTTAAGACCTTTGCTGCCATAGTTGTTAAGTGAATCACTGCAATTGCTAAGTTAGTAACAGGATTGTTAAGTGAATCTGGCTTTCCCATAGACTTTGCTTGTCAGAAGGTCACGAAGGTGATCACATGACCCTGAAACACTGCAACGGTCATAAATATGAAACAGTTCTAAATTTTGAAGCATCTGAATTTTGATCACCTGACTACTGAGATGCTGCAACTGTCAAAGGTGTGATAAATGATCATAAGTCACCTTTTTCAGTGGCGTTGTAACTTCAAATCATCATTAAACAAATGATTGTAAGTCAAGGGCTACCTATACAGTCTATCCTGTCCTAAATAAGATGTGGAATCAAAGCTTGAGGCTCATCATCCGATTTTAAAAGACTGAATACTTTAATTTTTGATGTAAACAGCAAAGGGGTAGAATAAACTAATTATAATTAGGTTATCAAATTTTAATTAGTTGAGAGTGCTTAGAAGCAAGCTGAAAGTGCATTCTTCTTTACTTCTTTTATAAAAGAGGTATCCCATTTTGTCAGCTTTCTGACAAATCCTTTCTCAATAATTGCTCAGTATAATTAAATGCCTTTGACATCAATACAATAACGTGGTGTATATGTATTAAAAGTTAGGCAGAATTGTATCTATAGTTATACACTGAAGACTCCACTCCTCTTCATGTACAGAAGGAGGTTTTATAGAGAAATCAGCTATGGAATCAGTATTGGTCTGATCCTATAAGATACTTCTTACATTTACACACACACACACAAAGCTAGTCATATGCATATCTACTTAGAAAGAAAAGGCCTGCTAGGTTCAATTATATTTACCCCTAAATATGCATGTAGAGATTTTTAGCCATAGTCACACTCATCAAGTGCAGATTAATTAGGTCCTTAATATTACAAAATTCAAAGTATATCCTGTTGCTTTATAACTGACACTTCAGTAAATTGCACTACTAAAACAATCAGCCATGCAAAGCAGACGAAAGACCATTTCTATCCCATACAATAGAAATTCTCTGACAGTCTGGCACAGTTGGAGAATGTATAAATGGATCTTCCCTGCACTGGCCTATTACAGTCTAAAAGATGTTCAAGCTCACTCTCCTTTGTTTTCAGGGGATTTTTTTTTTTAAGTAAGAAATGACAAATCACATAATGGAACCAGATAGATCTGGCTTTTTCCTCCATCATTTCTCAACACAGTAATTTCTGGGTCATTGGATTTCAGATGTATGATATGTGAACTGCAGTAAGTGGACTCATTTTAATTTAGAAATAATCCATTCTAGCCACCTCCAAACCTTACTTTGTCCTTTGCTGAAAGAATGCAATTAGGAACATGTACTTTTCTTGTTACATGCAGTAAAGAACGTACTGGCACCTTCTCTTTTTTTTTTTTTTATGAACTTGGGTTCTGTTTGCATATTCCAGCTTGCTGAAGCCTGGAAGTACAATCCCAGAGTGTCATTCCCATTGGAATTCCTGGCTCATGTCACAAATGTCCTCCTGGGCCCAAAGAACAAAACAAATAACATTGTAATACAGAAAGAAAAAAGGAGACAGCTTCAGTTCAAACATCAGACACCAGACAGCACAACACCCACCAAAGCACATAGCCAGAGCTTTGGGAATGTAAAGCTTTCATTTATAGTCATTTGAAATGTTTTCCAACTAACAAGAGGTAGCTATTAAAGTAACTGCCACCAAAGGTGACCTTCCATTTATGGTTTCACTCAGAAAGGTGAGAGTGAACACATCAATAAGTGTTCTCATATTAATGCTATCTGAAAAGTATATGGTGAAGCACGACTCGTGTTGGTTGGTGCACTGAAAGATTTTAGCAAAGAATGTGTGGGAGGTCTCCCTAATTTTTTTTCTCTTGACCCAGCCTTTTATCTCCCACCTTTTGAAATAAGAAGAATTGGGGACATAGTGTGTTAACAGTTTGTGGAGATACTACGGAGGAATTACTGAGTCTGTCATCTGCACCTTTATAACTGTCTGGTTTGTCTCTGCAACTAAACAAGATAGATACAGACTTCAATGGATAATTAGAACTGCAGAAAAAACCTGCCTTCCATTGAGGACCTGTATACTGCAGGAGTCAAAAAGAGGGCTGTGAAAATATTTACAGACCTCTTGCATCCTGGACATAAACCGTTTCAACTCCTACCCTCAAAGCAGCGCTACAGAGCACTGCACACCAGACTAGACACAAGAATAGTTTTTTCCTGAATGCCATCATTCTGCTAAACAAATAATTCCCTCAACACTGTCAAACTATTTACTAAGTCTGCATTACTATTAATTTATTTTATTTATTTATTTATTAAATTTTTATACCGCCCTTCTCCCGAAGGACTCAGGGCGGTGTACAGCCAAAGGTAAAAACAAAGTATATACAATTAAGATAACAATTAAAACAAAGCAAATTATAAAGGCTGATAGTTAAAAATTAGATTTAAAATTTTAAAATAGTAAGAAAACCCAATTAAAATCCAACAATAGTTATGCCAGTCCCGCTTGAATGAATAAATGTAAAGATAAATAATCTTCTCATCATTCCCATCACCCATCTCCTTCTACTTATGACTGTATGACTGTAATTTTGTTGCTTGTATCCTTACGATTTATACTGATATTGTTTTCTAATTGCTTATTTGTAGCCTATGACTATCATTAAGTGTTACAAGTGTTGTACCTTGATGAAGGTATCTTCTCTTTTATTTTAACTCTGCATTACTATTATTATTAGTCTTCTCGTCGTTCCTATCACCCATGTCCTCCCACTTATGACTGTAACTTGTTGCTGGTGTCCTTACGATTTATATTGATTTCCTAGTATGATTCGATTGCTTATTTCTACCCTATGATTATCATTAAGTGTTGTACCTTATGTTTCTTGATGAATGTATCTTGTCTTTTTATGTACACTGAGAGCATATGCACCAAAGACAAATTCCTTGTGTGTCCAATCACACTTGGCCAATAAAGAATGCTATTCTATTCTGTTCTATTCTATTCAAACCTTTCACACATTAACCCTCACCTAGGAATTGGGCAATGTTCTTGTGGTAGAAAACTGATTTTCCCCTTTTCAGCTATACCGTAGTAACTATGGTTAGTACAGGAGGACTGTTTTCTAATTATCTAGTGAATGAGAGCCCTCTATCACTATTATATTCTAGCTTCGATTCTGGCCATTCTACTTTGATAAGTATTTATTTATGGAAGAGCAGATAAAAATAAAGGAATCATAAGAAATGAGGGCGAAGATGAAATGGAAACAAGCTATATTTTCATAATCAGACTCGTGTCAAATTGGTATATTTCCCTTTCTCATCAGGCCTAAGATTAGCCTACATATTTTATATAACATTGACACTGGCTTGTTACTCCTCAGCTAGAAATGGCTAGAACTGAGTCTCTTCTCTCTTCCCTTCACAGAATAACCCTGACTCTGGCTTGCCCCATGGATCTAAAGAACTTCCCTATGGATGTCCAGACGTGTATTATGCAACTAGAGAGCTGTGAGTCTTGATATTTCTCCTCTAAAAAGTTGCTACTCTACACGGGAGCAAATATGGATACTCATATACATGCCACATCATATTTTCAGCTCCTAACCAAATCCCTCAGTTACTGTATAGAGAGTGGTGGGAAGGAGAAAAGGCATCAGAGCTACTTCTGTCTTCTGTGGAACACTAGGGGGATGAGGGCAGATAGCACTTAGCAATAGCATTTTAGAGTTATATACCACTTTGCACTCCTCTGTAAGCGGTTTACAGAGTCAGCATATTGCCCCATACAATTTGGGTCCTCATTTTACCCACCTCAGAAGGATGGAAGGCTAAGTCAACCCTGAGGCTGGTGAGATTTGAACTGCCAAATTGCAGGCAGCCAGAAGTCAGCAGAAGTAGCCTGCAATACTGCATTGATGTGACTCCAAAAGCCTTAGCACAACCATATAAAGTTGTTATCAAGTTGTAATGACAGAAGGAGGAAATTATTAAATGTAGTGAACTCAGTTTTGTTCTGGCCTCATCCACAATTCTTTGCACTAAGGCCTTTGGCATGTCATTAAAAAGCCAAATATATCTTTTGGGCTAATAAATATTATATACTCTTGTACATTGGGTAAGGAGAGGATAGAACAAACCGGAGTTGCTGAGTTTTTCCATTTTAGTGTGGCTTTACCAGCCCTATGTATACAGTACCAGTAGCTGTGGTTTTAGTAAAAACTAGTATGTACTTCTCCTGTTAATCTTGTCACTCATTGATTTGCAGTGACCATCCATTCTAATCCATGCTGATTTTCTTTCCTGCTTTGGCCTCCACAGTTGGTTATACAATGAATGATCTGATATTTGAGTGGCAAGAGAAAGGAGCAGTGCAGGTTGCCGACGGATTAACCCTGCCACAATTCATCCTGAAGGAAGAAAAGGACTTGCGCTACTGCACAAAACATTACAACACAGGTTAGTGATGACAGATCCACATTAAGCATTTCTCCATGGAAACTATCAAGACAGTAAGATTCTCATTCAGTCTTCTCAACCAGCCATCTACCATTGAGTTAGCAATCTTTTCTTTTATGTACGCACATCCACCAAGACAAATTCCTTTTGTGTCCAATCACACTTGGCCAATAAAAAATTCTATCTATCTATTCTATCAATACCGCTAATGCAGCACTACAGCTGGCTGATAACTTACAAAGAGGTAGTTTTTTCTTCTGAACAGACTAACTTTTTTCATGGAAATTCTAAGAGAGTTTAAGATTTCTCTGTTTTGTTTCTTAAATATGTCGGGTCTATAGTATTCTCAGAGTTTTTTCATCTTTGGGCTATTCACCTCCATTGCTGATGTAGTGTGTGTGTGTGTGTGTGTGTGTGTGTGTGTGTGTGTGTGTGTGGCAAAAATATTCTTTTATTAATAATAACAATAGCACTTAGACTTATATGCCGCTTCACAGTGCTTTATAGCAGTGGTGGGATTCAAATAATTTAACAACCGGTTTTCTGCCCTAATGATTTCTTCCAACAACCAGTTCATCAAACTGCTCAGAAAGTTAACAACTAGTTCTCCCAAAGTGGTGCGAATTGGCTGAATCCCACCACTTTTTACAGCCCGCTCTAAGGAGTTTACAGCATCAGCATATTGCTCCCAAAAATCTGGGTCTTCAATTTACCGACCTCAGAAGAACAGAAGCCTGAGTCAACCTTGAGCCACTCAGAATCAAACTCCTGGAGTGAGCAATGAGTTAGCCCTGCAGTATTATTAAGAACTTAGAATAAAGAATAAAGCTTGTCTACTACTAGGTTGTGGGAATAACCTTTTCCATAACATAAAGCATGTTATGATGAATCCCACAGAAATCGCAGGTGTGGCACAGTCCTAAATGTGTGTCCAGGCTCAGGAAGAACATGATCATCGCAAAGAGAATTGTCTAATGCTAAGAAAGAAATATGTTCATGGTGGGTCTCCCTTAAGATTCATTTTTTAATGAAGGTTCCTGTAATTCCTAGGCAAATTCACCTGCATAGAAGCCCGTTTTCATCTGGAGAGGCAGATGGGTTACTACTTGATCCAGATGTATATTCCCAGCCTGCTGATTGTAATTCTTTCCTGGATCTCTTTCTGGATCAATATGGATGCTGCACCTGCCCGAGTCGGTCTGGGTATCACTACAGTGCTCACAATGACCACACAGAGTTCTGGTTCTCGAGCATCTTTGCCCAAGGTAACACATTATCCTTATAAAGAGCCAATGTTGACCCCTCTGTGCTGGAATGAAGTTCAGAAAATTGATAGCAGCAATTCGAAGGATTTGGAAGAGACGATAGCAAAGATTCCTCACTAAGAACCTTAAAAGAACCATTCCCAGTTAAAGTAGAAAATATTCATTGAAGTTGAAAATCACATATTAGATAATACTTTTAGGGCATTTACTACCGTGTTCCCAATCTTCTACCCAGATCTAGCATATGGGCATATCTCTTCCTTTTTAAGGATTGAAATGTGTATTTAATTCACTAGAAATTGATCTAGAATTATTTTAGTGCCCTTAATAATTAGCATTAGCCTTGATTGCACAATTGTCAATAGGAAAACAGCAAAAATATCCTTCATAACTCTAAATCTGTAATTTATATACGCAGTAGAACTATAGAAAAAAATAAGTGTTAGAAAGTTGTAGCACATACTGTTGCTTATTTGTTTTCATTTGTACTCATAAGATGCCTAAAGTTAAAAATATGCTCTCTTGAGGTTACTAAATACAATTTATCTGGGAGTAAGAGCAGGAAGAGAAAAAGAAAAAAATGTTCAAATATATAAAGAAGATTAGAATTTGGAAAATATGATCACTATGTTTTATGAACATTGGAATTTTGTTTTCAAATACTAGAATATTAAAAGGTAACTGGACTTTCTTGTTTTTTCTTGAACATGTTTCCCTTCTCATCCAATGAGTTTCTTCCATTGAGAACTGGAGAACCTTCTTGGATGAGAAGAGAAACATTTTCAAGGAAAATAACCAAGAAAGTCCAGTTGCCTTTTGAAAAAGCACCTGTGGGACCTAGTTGGCGGAGAATCTCCATAGATACTAAAATATAATTTTCAGTTGTATTCAATTCAATTACTGTACTTTTAAGAACAATTGTATTCATGAACCATGTTATTTAAAAAGGATTACTAGTTTATTAATATTCATCAAACATTATAATACTAGTTTCTTCTTCCTCACCTGAGTTCACTGGCAAGTTCTCATTAATAATTATTTTTGGGAGAAAGACAGGATGCAAGTTTTGTATAATATTTATAAAGCAATATATAGTTCTTTCCTAGATGAAGGAACAGATGGAGAATCAGAGCAAACTCTGGAAATGGATAGATTTTGTTTTGTTTTGTGGGGTCCTTGGTGCTCTCTGACCTTGATGGTTTTCTTGCAGACATTTCATTATCAAACTAGGTAACATCATCAGGTTTTCGTTCACTTTCTATTCTGCCACCATCTTGTTAAGCAAACTTTTCTAATAATACACTTGTAAGAACTCATTCCTTTATGGTAGTATCAAATATTTTGGTTTCACAGTAGAAATCAACCTGTCATCGTCTCCCCGATGTATTTAAAAACATATTGACCTAATTAGCACCCCGATCTCTTCACCAGAGTGGTCTGCAAATAAAGTAACTCAAGCACAATTCCTCGTAGCTTCATGGATATTTCCATGTAGTTTCCTTAGCGGCAATACAAAATGGTTTGCCATTTGCTTCTTCCAAGATTTTTTTATTTCCCAGTCCAGTCTGGGAAATGTGCCCTAAAACTCTCCCATCTACCCCAATCTGCTTAGCTTTGAAAGCAAGACAAGGTCAGCCAGGAGCTACCACCGGAGGATACAAAGGGAGCTCTCAATCTTCCTAACAGTAATTATATAGTATGATCCAGAACAACTTTCCTCCAATGAGATTTAGGGTTCTAAAAATAGGTACAAGAGCAATATCAGAGGAAAGGAGGGGGTTTTTTCTCCACTTTCATTTGCAACAAAAGCAAAAGTGGTTATGAAGCAATTGTGTAAATGTGAATCACTGTGTAATGAATTGGACTGTATATATAAAAGCTCATGCAACCATAAATATGTCAACAGAGAAGGTGAAATGATAGATATAAAGCCTGTGTCCAGACATAATGCTAAGCTCTGATTTATAACTATGAGTTTCTGAACTTACAAAGCCAAAAGCAAATCTATCCTATTATGGCAAAGCAGTATATTTGAATCCAGCCAACAGGTTACTATATCAACTACCCACAGTGAAGCTTAGTGATTATTATATGGAAAGGGCAGTAGAGAATTTACATCAAAGGGCCATGATTGTCAAGGACAGAGTGGAGTGTTTTGAGTAAGGCCAGCTGGAGAATTTGGAATGTATTATGTTGATTTGGTAGAGAGCATTTGAATGATACACTACTAAGAAAACTGCATATGCTTTCCTCTCTCAGGTCTCCTACGTTAAAGCCATTGACATCTGGATGGCTGTGTGCCTGCTGTTTGTGTTCTCAGCTCTTCTAGAGTATGCTGCTGTTAACTTTGTGTCCCGGCAGCACAAAGAACTACTCAGGTTCAGAAGAAAAAGGAGGCACCACAAGGTAAGCAATATACAAGTCAAGACAAGCATTGTACGTTGAGCACAGCTGAAAGAGACGGGTTGCAACACACGGTCACCTGATCAAAAGGGACCACTGCATTTGGCAGGCACAGTTTTAGCGTGCCACGCTGTAAGATGAACAGTTTGAAGAGAGATCTGCTTTTCACAAGCTGCTGCTGCCGCTGACAAGTATTTGGAAGCCAGAGTGAAATAATTCACTTGAATAAAGAATCAGTCAATACGCTCACATATTTACAGACATCCATCATTCCTCTTCAAATATGAAACTTCTCACTGAGGTCAGTAGGTGCCTTTTAAAGCTGTTCACTCTATAAAGGATAAAACCCCTCTAACGACTGAGAATATGCAGTCTTGGGCACAGAGGAAGTTGGGTGATAAAAAAAAAACAAGTTTCAGAAGAGAAAGCCAGCTCAGTTGCTTCTCCTGTGACATTCAGCTTGCTCTCCCAATTGATCACAATATTTTAATTTTGCCAATTCAAGAATCTATCTCTGAAATGGAAGTTCTCTCATTCATGTGTATGCATTGCTCCACATACAACGACATCATTCATGGTTCATGCTGCTTGTTTCCTTGGGTGAGAGGCAAGGACACTTGTCAAGTCACATCACTGATGAGCCACTTCCATATATCCTAAAGGTAGGTGAAACTTACTATCTCACAGATCAAATGTCCTGTTACATTAATTTGTTTCCATTATATTAATCTAACTTAATAGGATTTTGCCAATGACTGACTTCAAGCTGAGCAAGATGACTTTAGAAAGCTTTTCCTCCCTGTGCCACTTCTGGTCCTGGACATGCTGAAGTTTTTATGATGGCAAATAGTATTTAAGAGACACGCTCACTAAGTGCGATTTTCCACAAAACGTTGCAGTAAAATCCTAATCTAGTGGGGTTTTTTTCTTTTTTGCTATTCCAAGTGGAATTAAAATAGGAAGCTGTGGGGTTTTTTAGTGTAACCAAGGCTGATAGAAAGTATTTCACAGAAGAAATGGGAAAAGGATATATTTATCTTCTTCCTCATTCTCCTTAAATCCTTTCTCTCCTGTTTTTAAAGGATCAAGCATTAGTTAATGGGAAAGACATCTGTCTAGGAAAGTTTCTATTCAGTAAAATTTATGGAGTGACATGTCATGGCAGCCATCCTTTCCCTTCCAAGAGTATTTCTGTAAATTCCTGAGGACCAAAGGACTAATCTCTTTCTCCCTCCCCTTTTTAAAAGCCACTTGCTTTCTTCTCTCACCCATCATCTGGTGATACCTCCACATCCCAGATGTAAATTCAAATCTATTGGCTCCAAAACTGATATTTCTTATCAATAACCAGAGGTTTTGAGGGTTGAAGACCACAAATCTAGAAGGCATCGAAATTAGAAAAAGTTTGTAGTCTTGAAGACTGCCTAGGAAGATTGTAAAGATATAGATACTCGTAATTTCTTTTTGGCCAGCCCAAGGGGAAAAAAACTCCAGCATCTTAGTATTCTATTAGAAGAAATCATTTGAATAAAAGTGTAACTTAATGTTGGAATAGGAGTAAATTCTGTCAAAAATGATTACTCACTAAACGTGCATGGAAAATATGTTACAGAATAAGTAGAAGAAGTCATTTCTGGAGAAACTTTAGGTTGTCATCCTAAACCAATTTGCCACCAAATTGGATTATCCCGCTCACAATTTGTAACTTGACTGCTATGTGCTAGACAATAACACGTGCACACACAAAATGGGTGCTCTTTGGATCTGTGAGTCACACTGTTTGAGGAGAGAGGCGATTCATGAAGGTAAATCTAAACAAATAAAAATCCTATCTATCGACATGAGGAAGAAAGGACTGTATTAAAGTCTTCTTCTGGCCAAGTAATGTTCATGGAACTCCTATCTGTATATAACAATGACCAGATCAGGGAATAAGGTGGCTCATGTGGTTAGAAAGCTGGATTAATGATTTGCAATCTGCTCCATCCTGCATAATACAATATGCAACTTACAAAATTCATATTGGGACAACATCTTTATTAACCACCCCAAACAAGTTTATAACCAGCAAAAAGAATGACTGGCAGAACGAGTACAGGAATTTCCAAGGAGAATTTTTACAATGGACAATTACGGTTCCATTAATATTTAACAATATATTGAGGTCTTCTCCCTTTTTATTTTTAGGAACTTTCTGGGCAGGCTAATCCTGGAGAAACATATAGGCCAGTGATGGCTAACCTTTTCTGGACCGAGTGCCCAAAGTGCATCCGAACCCCCAAAATGCAATTCATGTGTGCCCCGCGCATGCGCGGCAGAGATCCAAAGACCAGCTGGCCAATGGGAGGTGTGCGCACATGCACAGTAGAGCTGAATTGGGGCGACGGCTCGTGTGGCCACAGAGAGGGTGTTGCGCGCCACCCCTGGCACATGTGCCATAGGTTTGCCATCACGGATATAGGCTCACTAACAGGCTATTAACAAAAGCTCATTAGCTGAGGCTGTCAGGGCCAAATCACCGCTGCTTCACAGAAAAAACCCTCTGTCTTGAATCAGCATAAATGCTGGCAATGGAAAAACTGGCAAAAAGTCACCGAATGGACCACCAGATGGTTTTATTTCCTTTGCAGAACATCACAAGTGGAGCTTAGAAAGTTGAGGGGTAATTACTTGTTACAGTGGGTTTCTAGTGATAAATTCCCCACTGAGACTGTCCCATAGTCTAAATCCAGAAACTCAGTCCTGAGCTTTCCTTGAGTTCTTTTTCAAGCCAGTAACCAGTTTAGGAAGTCTGGCTCTGGTGAAGTTAAAATGTAGATTTCCATCCAACAAGGAACGTTCATTTCTTCTTTTGTGTTACTACCCCCTGCTGGCAAGAACAGAGGATTTTATTTTATTTTAAATAGTGTGAAAGGCAGGAAGTGCCAAATCCCCTCCCCTCCCTTTTCTTAACTCCCCACTTCATTTTTTCATTTTTCACCACCTCATCTCCCTCATAAATTAAAATGGCAAAAGTCACATCATAATTTGATAACCCACATTCTTCTGTGTCACTGTAATCTAAATAGGGCAGTTTAATAAATTGGAATATTTTTTTCCCTAGATTGATAACAAAATTGAAGAAATAATAGTTGGATGAACTCCTGACTGCCTTTTACCCTAGACTTGATTGAGGACATATATTATCCTTGCATGAAATAGTTCAAAGGAATATATATATATACCTCAGAGTTATTAAAGTACTTAGAAGTTTCCTAGAATTGTGTAGAATATTAGTTCAAGAGAACAGGGCTCCTGCTATAATTTTTCTTTTATTCAGTTTCTCAGTATCGATTCTCATTTTCCACCAGCTTTCTAAGAAGAGAAATAGTAGAACAATAAAAGCATTCCTAGAAACAGGGAATAATACTTTAAATATTAAAATTTGTGATTTCTTTTCCCTAGTATTTGAAGGTTCCGTTCCATTATGATTAACCAACAGGTTAGGGAGAATACAAAAACATGGTAGAAAATGTTACTGATAATACTGATAACATTTTCTTCCATTATATGGGAAACAAGACCTTGAAAAGCACCAAAAAAATTTAAATGCCAAGGAGAATATTTCGGAAAAGCTTTTATATCCCCCTGTGGGGGACAACTGCAGAATCTTAAAATTTGTGGTTGAATAACCAATTACTTTTTGAAATTTGGGGATCTTTCCAAAGCAGTCCATGTCCCAGTACTTGAATGTGTCTCAAATAGCATTTTGAATGCTTTCAGACGTTTGCCAGTTGAAACAAATGAATAAAAATATCAGCCATGGTTTCTTGCATTGTGTTGATGTGAAGCTGTGTAAAGGGAGAGAATCAGAGGTGGGTTTCAGCAAGTTCTGACCAGTTCTGGAGAACCGGTAGCAGAAATTTTGAATAGTTTAGAGAACCGGTAGTAAAAATTCTGACTGGCCCCACCCCCATCTATTCTCTGCCTCCTAAGTCCCAGCTGATCGGGAGGAAATGGGGATTTTGCAGTAACCTTCCCCTGGAGTGGGGAGGGAATGGAGATTTTACAGTATCCTTCTCCTGCCATGCCCACCAAGCAATGCCACGCCCCCCCAAGCCACACCCACAGAACTGGTAGCAAAAAAATTTGAAATCCACCACTGGAGAGAATGGGTAGATTAAAAAAAAATAAAAAGAGGTTGGTTGGCTCTTGAGAGTGCTAGCACCAGAAGGAACTGAAAGCCCACAAGATATTGTTAGGGACTCACAAACCTATCTGCTTCTGAGACAACCGACAAGTTTTTTTCAGGTAAGCCCCATGCCTTGCAGCTAATGCTAGATTATTCAAAGCTTCATACAGCATTATCTGTCCAAGCTACCAATGTGCTCTCAACAACCTTCATACATCCTTGCTTTAAACGTGTGGCTGTACAACTCATCCATAGTATGCAATACGAAAAGTGAGGCCATTCTTAAAAGATATTCTACAAAGAAAAGCTTGAAAAGAGCCATATAGAAAAATCTGGCTGTACTGCTCAGAAGTAAAATTCACAAGAAGAAGTAACTAATGGCCATGAGAAATAAGAAATAAGAATCCTTTTTATTCTCAAATATTCTTCGAGTTACAGTTTGGAAAAATTGTATTTCATCCAGGAATATTGATATCTATATAGTCCAACATGTAGTTTTTGCTATTTGAACACACACACACACACCCCAAGAAAATGAGAAGCTTATATCTAAGGCAATAATTGCTAGAGTTGTTCAGTATTCTTTACTATGCATCCTTCCAGTGCCCAACTCAAACCCACTGGGCATTTTTTTTCTTTTGATTTATTTTATTTTATTTCATTTGTCACAACAGTATACACAAACATCGTCATAGATAAAAAAACAATACATCATAAAAGAAAAATATAAATATATAAGTAAAAGTATGCAACAGCTATGTTAATTTGATATAATGAAAGGAACAATAGGACAGGAACAGTAGGCACACTTGTGCTCTTAAGCACACCCCTTAGTTTATTTTTTATTTTATTTCATTTGTCACAACAGTATACACAAACATCATCATAGATTAAAAAAACAATACATCATAAAAGAAAAATATAAATATATAAGTAAAAGTATGCAACAGCTATGTTAATTTGATATAATGAAAGGAACAATAGGACAGGAACAGTAGGCACACTTATGCTTTTAAGCACACCCCTTAGTTTATTTTTTATTTTTATTTATTTATTTGTTTTAGTAAATAGAAGCAAAAACAATTCCTTACTCTTGAGTCTCTTTTGCAATCTGCAAAAATTGCAGAAATCCACAAATAATTTTAATACTTAAGAAAATCAGTATTAAAAGGAAGAAAAGAACTAAATCTATTGTCTAACAAGTATCTCCTCTTATGTTCTCATGATCTGTACTTCATTAAAACCTTGAATGGTCCAGAATTGTTCTTATTGTTTGGACTAAGTCCAAACTTAGTTTGGTCTCTCTTATTTACTCCCAGCTTCTTTCTAGTTGTATTTACATGTTTATTCTCCTTTATCTGACAACCTAGGTATTATTATTAGGGTTTTTTCCTTAAATCAGTATTTAGTGAGGTATTTCCCTCACACATACATCCTCATAGAACTCCTCTGATTACAATTCAGTGAATTTAAGGCTTGGAAACCTGGAGAGCACCACTTGTGGTTTCCAGATTCCTTCTAAATATGCATCTGAATGTCAATTGGGAAGATGTCCCAAAGGTGCTTTTCCAAAAGGCAACTGGACTTTCTTAGGGTTTTTTTTCTTTGAAAACGTTTTGTTTCTCATCCAAGAACCTTCAGTTCAGAATTGAAAACTTTGAAAATATTTCACTTCTCATCCAAAAAGCTTCTTCAGTTCTGAACGGAAGCTTCTTAGTTGAGACACAAAACATTTTTAAAGGAAAAAAACCCTTCAAAAATCTAGTTGCTTTTTGGAAAAACACCTTTGGGACATCCATTACCTGGATGATTGAGAATGTCCATAGACAACTGGGAACATTACTCAAAACCAGTGGCACAGTTTCTTGTTGTTTTGAGGTGGAAAATATGAATTTAAAAAGGGGATGGAACAACTAAAATATTCTTGATCGCTTAGGTGCTGTCAAGTCAGTGTCAACTCTTGATGATAAAAATAGATTTTCTCTCCCCAGCCTGGCCCTTCAGCTCTTCTAATAGTATACCAATTGCCACTGTCATTGGGTCCATCCACCTTGCTGCTAGTCATCTTCTTCCTCTCTCTCTTTCCATTTTCCTGGACTTTTCCAGGCAGAATAGTCTGAATACCATTCTGTAAAAATAAAGGAGTGCCCACCTATAGATCCCCCCAAAACCCAGGGAAAAGTTCAAATCGCAGCCCTGCTTCCAGGCACGATATGACCTTGTCCATCTTATCTCCTTATTGCAAACTCTGAGGACTTTGCCTCCTAGCTTCAAAAAGTTAAGCACATTTGCTAGCTGCTCCAAAAATGCCAGTTTTAGGTTTGTGGAAAGCAACATGGAAAAAGAAACCCCAAGAACATCCTAAAGAGAAGAACTATGATTTCACTGTTAAACTAATTCCCCATATGGATATCTTTTAAACAATGAGCCTTTCTGCTAAAAGTCCATGCAACTCTGTAGCAGTATTGATGGGATGACTTTGACTAGAAGAGTTCCATGGAGCCCCCTCCTTCTGGGCGAGCCAAATGTAAAGAAGGTCTGGATGGGGAGGAGGGGCAGAAGCAAAACAGGGGATATCTGGTTAAGGAAATAGAAGGATTTCTGTGCCAAATGGATCCCCTGATTTGCCTCTGTGCATTCAATTGCACCCATCTATAAGGCTGATCTCTCTGAGGAAGGGTTGTCTTCACAAAGCATTGATGCATGTCCCCAGTTCCTGGCAGCAAGCCTTATAGCCAGGGTGCACTGCCTATATCTTATTTTTAAGTAGAGCCCTATGTTTAATATATTTCAGGAGGATGACACTGGAGAAGGCAGGTTCAATTTTTCTGCATATGGGATGGGACCTGCCTGTCTGCAAGCCAAGGATGGCATCTCAGTCAAAGGAACCAACAACAACAATACCGCCAACCCAGCACCGCCTGCTTCCAAGTCTCCCGAGGAGATGCGCAAGCTTTTCGTCCAGCGAGCCAAGAAAATAGACAAGATCTCACGGATTGCCTTCCCCATGGCTTTCCTCATCTTCAACATTTTCTACTGGATCATCTACAAGATTGTCCGAAGGGAAGATGTACACAAGCCATGAGTGGGAGGGGTTCGTATGCACAGTTCCAACGGGATAAATGAGTGTGACGAAGGCAAGATAAATGGTTACTCTATACACACCATGTGCAATAGCAATGCAGTGATGCATGAATTTAAGAATGTGGCAATATCTATTTTAAAAAAAAAAAGTGGGTGACTTTTAAAAATATTATACGAACTGAGGGATACTAGGGGGTGGGTGGGCAACGGGATGAAAGCTTTCAAAAAAAAAACACCTTGAGGTGGGGAGTGTATAAGAAAGGCAAGCTATTTTACAGTGCAACAAGATTTAGGATTGCTTCGGCAGCAGTCCAAGCAGTGTAATATATTAAATATATATTCATGCTTAACTATAATGCAAAAACAGAAGAAAAAAAAAGAAAACCTTTTTTAGCCTATTAACAGCTTAGATTCTAAAGCCAATGGAATGATTCGTGATTCCATGTGCGGAGAAGATTGCAAATTATGCTTCAACCAAACTCTTGCTCTGTAAGGCCATACCAATTCCAAGCAAGCACCCAGAGGAAAAAGAAAAATAGCAAAGAAAGCGAGAAAGCAGACAATGGTGAACTGACCCCATTCTGCTCACATAGAGTTTGAAGATGGAATGAGTTGTCTTGAGGGTTTTTAAAAGATCAAACTCCACTGGAAGGGTCTGAAGAGTGCTGCGTATTGAAAAGCAGTCACTTTACAACTAAAGAAAACCCCTTTCTTTGGAAAACGATGCAAGGAAGAATGCTAAAAAAAAATCACTCCATGGAAACGGTCTAAAATTATGATCTCTTTTGGGAAAAGACGAAAAAAATGAGAAGAAGACAAAAAGTTTAAAACATTGGCTGCTGAATTGCTAAAGGCAGAGAGGTGTCTTTCAAACATAAATGCCCAATCACAACTCATTCCTATCGACTTATGTTGGATTTTCCCAAGATCACTATCACGGTACAAAGCTTCAAAAATATGTGTAATTTTGGAAAAATCTTTCCATATTTTTTCACGTGACAATAACACAAAACAAGTAGGGACTATGAGTATTAAGGCTTTAAACGTAAAAAAAGGTATTTCTGCACGTCAGGCAAGAGGAATAATTATGTGAGTGTGTGTAAATTTAAAAAAAAACAGAAAATTAATTTTAATTTGAAAATCTGGGGAGGGGTATGGGACAGAACAATATATATATAGCGATAGATAAAAAAGATAACCATTATTTTCTGACATTTCATAGCATAAGTAATATTCAAGTGGGATTGCTAGCCCAACTATATTTTTATAATTCTCTTAGGTGCTGCAATGAGTTTTCATGGCTAGGGAGACACAAATGAGATTTTTCTGAACTCCCCTGCAATTTGGCAGTTGTGGGTGTTTTCTGCTCCCTACTCATCCGATTAATACAAATTGCAGAGGAGGTGAAACAGTCATCAAAGTTTACATGAACTGGGGAACTAACAAGCTCCACAGGAAAAGTTGCAACTGGTGTTGAAGCCCTTAATAGTAGCAGTATGCTTCATGTTCCAGGTGGGGATGGATGAGCAGAAAAAGGAAGTGTGTGTGTGTGTATGTGTGTATGTCTGTCTGTCTGTCTGTTTGTTTGTCTGTCTGTGTGTATAAGTAGCATATATATGAATATGTATAAGTAATTTCCCAATATTTGCACTTTAGAAAGTTGTTGTTAAAAAGGGAGATTGAGAGTCAACAAGTAGAAAGACAATCAGCCCATATTCATATGCTAGAGAGTCATGACCAGATCAGCACATTACTGTCTCCCAGGTTAAGGCAGCTGAACAACATATAACGTCTGTAAGGAATGCCACTGTTTTTCCATAGCCAATAAAGTGTGGGCATCGAAGATACATACATACATACAGATAGGTCTATCCGTCTCTAGACCTACATTGCACCTTTAAACTTACATTTATTTGCTTGGACTATAAACTATATATGGCACCTTTAAGCACTGATTTATATGCCTAGATATAAATTATATATGGTTCAGTTAAAATGTACATTATAAATTAAACCCATATTTTGTGTTTTTGCTAGAGAAAACCTTAGTTAAATCTAGAGTGTGTCACAGGTGTCATAATTGTGGAGGTATTAGAGAAACATTGGGTAAAGATTTTCACAAAATATTTGATTTAATTGATTTACAGTGCCAAGCATTTCTAGAACTGGTGCATTCTTAGTAAAGCAAATAAATCCTAGTTTTTAACTGCATAATCTCGGCCAGCCAATCTATGGGTTTTGAAAGAAATTATTAGCTCTGAGGGCACCAAGAACTCAAAATAAATTATTCTAATTTAAAAATTATCTGTATATGTTACATACCTGAACTTCTGGCCAATGTATGGAGGCAATACTTATCAAAGTTCCGATAAGCTCCATTTAATTAGTCTTCCCTAACCTGCTGATAAAATGTCTGTTGCTTTCTAAAATTCCCAGGCATTAGCCAAATTGACTAGGGATACTGAGATTTGCAGTTCTAACAAAAATAGACTGTTGTAAAAAAAATGATACTTTTTAGTCAGGACTAATGCAAGTAGGCAGGAGAAAGATTCAGAAAGTTTAAACAAATTTCACTTGAAGCTTTACCTTTGGGACAATAGCCTTTAAGGCTCCAATAGCTATATCAATGCCTTCCAGTCCAAGCTGTTTACACTTAGGATTCCTTTACCAACCCTCAAGCACAGTGCAATATAGTTGCCAAAATAACCTTGAAGCCCATACATAATAGTCAGAATATCAAAATTGTTGAACAAAATAGAATGCTGTTCTATAGGATTAGAAACAAGGCCAAGTAATTCTCCTTTATATTTCAGACTTCCTCCTAGAAATGTCTCTAAAGTCAAGAAGAAGATCATATTTTCTAAACCATCACACCTCCCCCTTTCTGTTTTGATGTATTACTTTTAAAGCTCAGTAAATTTCCCATAAAATTAAGTTCGTTGGAAAGATTCACTAATTCCACTTATCAATGTTCAGTCTGGCTAATAAACCATCTACCCATACGCACACAAATATATTGACTGCAGTCTTCCAATCTAGCTAACTTGTGTGCAGTCTTTAAACACCACTAAATTTAGGAAATAAAATGTGTTGTCTGGGAATTACAGCATTTATCCTCAAAGTCTCTTCTCCCCTTTAAGACTGGTTGGTTGGTTGAAGTTATGCACTATCAAGCACTTTGTACATTCTTAAAATATTTTTCTTTCTTTTTTCTACACAAGGCACAAAATATGCCAAGAAGAACCCACTGGCACCTTCTTAGCCCCAAACCACAAAATCTTGGTAAAATCAATTTAGATCATTAACAGTTGAGGTTTAGATTGCTGAAACTTTGGGGGAGGGAGCAGTGGTGGGCTGCAAACAGTTCTGTGAACATGTGCTTTGTGCGCCCCACGAGCACCTAAAGTGCTTGCACGCAGAGTTCAAAATACAACAATTTGAAGCTCAGCTGCTTACCTTCTAAGGCAATCCCAGTAAGTAGAACAGTGGAGGCACAAAAATCAGTTGTGCCGCATGAATCAGCTGAGCCAGAAAGAATGAAATATAGGACAGGATAGGGTGGGGGGGTGGGGGGGCGCCCAGATGATTGTCGGAACTACCGGTTCACCTGAACCGGTCCGAACCAGCAGCAGCCCACCATTGGGAGGGAGGCATGGGAGGCATGATAGCTTTAAAATGTCTGTGATCTATGTCCTGTTAAACGTTGATGGAGATAGACTATAAAGCAGGGGTGTCAAACTGGCAGCCCATGGGCTGGATACGTCACGCACAGGCCATGCCCACCCCAGCTCCACAAGGGCAAAAAACATCATGATACGTCATGTGGCGTGATCAAGTTTGACACCCATGCTATAAAGTACTGCATTCGCAGAATTTTGTCTTTCGTATTAGTCCTTCACCTGGGAGATTTCCTTTCTTTTCATTTGCAAAACTTTCTAAGAAAGCCTGCATACAGGTGGACACACACATTGACCCCTTTGGAATTTAAAGCATGGTAGTTCCAATCTAAAGTCTATAATTTGTGCCTTGTCTCAGTTCTGCAGCTGCCATTCAGTTAAGCTGAAGCAGACTCAGCATCTTGCATTTATTTAATGTTATGAGGCAAATGGAGGAATTCTCCTATCTGCCCTGCATGGCAGGAGCACACACTAAACAGATATTTTGTTCCTCCTCTTTCCCTTCTTCTCCACCATTACCCCACCCTTCCTTCTTCTTCTTTTACTTTCTTTTCCTTTCCTTCTTTCCTTCTTTCCTTCCTTCCTTCCTTCCTTCCTTCCTTCCTTCCTTCTTTCCTCCCACCCTCCCTCCCTCCCTCCCTCTCTCCCTCCCTCCCTCCTTTCCTTCCTTTCATGTGCTTGGGCTTCACTTTGGGGTGGATGTTACAAACCAAGATCCCTTAAACAGTGGGTTGCATGCTCTAAATTCAGACTATCCAGTGTAGGTCCTCATTCCTGACAGTGATTTATGTATCTGGAGGAAGGAAGGTGCCATACCTGAATGATAGCTTCATTCACAGGTAGATGTAATCTACCTTGAACCATTGCCCTTTTCAATGAAACCAAAATTGCAATTTTCCATATTTATAACAGAAGACCTGAAGTCCCCTAGTGATCTGAAGAAGGCCAGTAGGGAAGGCTTTGCTACAATATCAACATATCTGAAGGAAACCAAGTTTCTTTCAAGTAACTCCTGGTGACTTCGTGAATGTGATCGTGCTGTTTTCTTGATAGTATTACAGAAGTGATTTATTAAGTGTTATGTTTACACTGTTATAGAACATTCTTTCTGAGTGTTTTTGAGTACTAACCAAAGCCATAGCTTCCAAGATGAATTAGGTGCCTCAAATGGCACATGGTTTTAATAAAAAGCCCCATGTCCAAGTATTGTTTTAATTATTAAGAACAAATTATTATTTGAACTGAGTAGAATCTGGGAGTGAATGTTCATCACTCTATTGGCTGACAGTTAGTCTGACCTATAAAGCCTGATTGGCTACCTGCGGGATTGTCGTTGCCAGCAGAGTCAGCCTGCCTTATGTGCTCAATCATAAATGATGATCTGGGACACATTTGAGAAAGAAAGGGTCAAAGGTAGACTTTTTCTGTGATGGTTCAGATGTCCAGAAGGCCCTGCATTTGTAGAATTTAAGAAGCAGGTAAAATGTTGTTGTTTTGCTGGCTTAAGGAGCTGGGATTATGCTACTTTCAGTATCTGTTCTTTTTATTAACTGCTTTTATGACCATTTTACAAAGATCTACTCAACATGTATAACATTTATGCAAATTTATCTAAAAATTATTATCTACTGTCATCACTCCACTACAATGAAAACTATACAGTAGTCTAATCTTTTGAAAGGCATAATTTACATTTTGGGGCAGTATTGCCCCAAAATTATTGAGATCAGATACCCATCTAAATTTCAGAAATTGTAGTATTGCATTTGAGGAAAGAAAGTGAAGCTGACTAAAACATAGTATCTAGTTTTCAATGAAAGAGGATCAGTCAGGATCAAGATTGCCAATCTCCTATATTTGACAACTTCGTTATTTAGAATTGCAACTCTAGATAGCTCACTTTTGAATTGGAAAAGAAGGAGAAGTGGATCCTTGGATAAGTAGACTGTGTAAGCAAAAGAGCAATAAGGATAGGATGTGCAGAGTACACCAAAAAAGCTTTGAAGACTTGAAGTAATTTGTTATTATTTGGTCAAAGAACAGTGAGTTTGGTTCATTTCAAAGAATTTGGGATCACAATATCTTGACATAAGGACAGTTATGATATGATTGTTTTTCTTGAAAAATATTAGCTTTAGTTTTATCAAGTAGCCTTCTCCCTGCTAGATGCCACCTGCCAGAGGTACTGCATGTGTAATAACAGGAGAACATACAGTATTTTCAGATTAAAATTCAAATAGATTGTGTCAAAGGCTGGTTACAAACATCTTTAGATTTTTAAAAACCTATACTGATTCAAAGTAGCAAAGGTTTTGAAGCAAGATTATGACTAACCTAAATAATTGCATTAATAACTAGAACCTACTGTAAATCAGCTACAGAAAGACTTTTGCCAGCATCTGATAGTTAAGAAATAGTCATTTATCCCATTTCTACTTCAAAACCTTCAAGGCTGGAAAAAAGCAACAGTCTTTCTGCTTTTGTTTTTGATATTTTTCTCTGTCTGCCCCGTTTTTAAGAGATGGGGAATGAATGAAGGAAAGAAAGAAAGAGGGAAGGGAAGGGAAGGGAAGGGAAGGGAAGGGAAGAATTTCCTAGCTGATGTCCTAGTAGCTTCCCACAAGCACTCTCAATGGGGAAGCCAGCAGAAAGTTGAAAGTCATCCTTGTTCCTGCTGCTTTTTTGCCCATCCCATGATCATTCTGTTTCTCATTTAGGTAAGGAAATATCTCTGAAACAATGACCCAATGGAGCATGGCTTGTCTATATTATTATTATCTTCTACTATTTTTATGATGTGTGGCCTTCAGAGTTAATTTTTTTGTGGTACAGATCCACAGCCGTCTTTATTGTGGGATCTGATTGGGATGGGGTAATGGAAGCAGAGAAAAGCAGTCCCTCAGATAACCCAGCCCCATGCCATGAAAGGGTTAAAAATTAGTGTCTATTTCCAACTATCCAGATTTGGAGATCAGAGACTCCTATTTTCTTTTACACTTTGGGTTTTTCGTGAAAAAGGGTAGCAAACACATGTTAGATACAACCAATCACACAACATAAGGTGCTTATTTTTATGAGACCACACATTTAGTACATAAATCTGCTACCTAACTGGAGATGCCCAACACCCTAAGCTTAGATAAATAATTTGGATCATTTTAGTGAACTATTCTATCATTCTAGATCATTCTATTATTGTTTATGTCCCAGATTGATCAAGTTAGCTAAAGGCATTTTCCCTGCCAGCAAAATTTAGAAGGCAGAGCACAGAGGCTCAGCACTTGAATGCAATCATTCTTCTTTAGCCACTTGATTTTTTTTTTTTTTTTGGTCTTCCTTTACAGCTTGTTCTGTCCTTTTTGTGAAAGAATGTTGTGCAACTTCCTAAAGAACAAGGAGACCGACTTGTTCTATTTGTTAGAAAGAGAGACAAGGTTAATAGAAAGGAATCGATAACTGGAACCTGTTTTATTATGAAGCTGGGAATGGTAAGATTTACATTCCAGAGCATTTGAAAGGCATCAAATTTGAGGTCAGGCAGGATCCCACAAATGATTTATGGTATCGTCTGGAATCATCCAACCGTTGTTAAACCAATATAGCAATAATAAGGACAGGTTTTATGTCACCTCAACAACGGCTTAGTGGAACAATATAATCTATGATCTAGCACGATGGGGGAAGCACAGTGGTTCCATCTATTTCACAGGTTATTAGTACAGCTATTCTGAGTCTTATCGTAATTTGTTATTAACAAATTGTTCACTTTTATTCTTCTTTATTGGATTTGCTTCAATCCTATTTCTATGGAAGCTTTGGAACATTTTGCTATCAGAATTACAGCTTAAAAGCATTTTACATGTATGAAATACTTACAGGAAAAATAGCAAAGATGGTATATTTTATATCTCAGATGTGCACTTAAATATTCTTCATACAACTATTTGAGACTCTTTTACATCAAATTGACTCTTTGGAGAAGCAACAACATTGCATCATGTGGAAGCTATTTCATTGCATCCATAGCAGAAACCCAACATTTTGACAGCAAACAAAGAGAATTTAGGTAGAACAGTGAAAGTCTTTTATCTTTTCTCTGTTAAGCTAAAAAAAAAAGAGTCAAACCATATTTCTGCAAAATACCATCAATGTCTATAACGTACCATCAAAGCCACAGTAATGTCATGTGTGTTGATATATCATTGTGCATCTCTTCTCTCTCTTATACACCCCAACAATCACATACCACTGACCCCCCCCTTCCAGATGTTCATATTTGTATTTATATACAAGATTTATATGGCACCCATTTTGTAGAATACAACCCTGGGTGGCTTATAACAATAATTACATTTAATCAACACATTGTCAACAATTGCCCTTGCAATTGAAAAGAAAGTTAAGGTGATGCTACCAGTTGCTCTGTTAGCTTTCTATGGAGGCCTTGTTAATATGCTTCCTTAAAGGAATGGAAATAGAATTGCACTTTATTCTGTCAGATCAGCACATCTGGGGTTCTGGATGCCTGAAGAAAAGTAGTTAATCAAATAGTTGAGAAAAAGCTGTTGTTTCTAAAAATGTCTTAGCAGAACATGACAGACAAATCTCTTCCTCTATTAAATACTGCACTGTGTTCTATTTGGTTATCCGTGATTCCTGGTAAAAAAAAATCCTTAAGACAACATGAGACCAAAATTTAGTCAATCCATATTCAAGTCAGTCAATGTTTCTCAGCAATAATGCCTATTTTAGAAAACATATGATGTTTTATGGGAATTTAAAAAGTCCATGGTCCGTTTTTTTTGTGTGTGTGTTTTTTTTTTGTTTTTTTTTTGAAGCACGAGAGGACCATACAATTGATATATCGATAAGCAAACATTTGGAGAAAACTGGACTGGTTTTCTCTGGAGGAACACAGTTTGTTCTAACCTGCAGACTTTCCTTGCAGCTTGGTACTTTACACATGATTCAAACCTTGTTAAGAGTGATGAGTTGCCTTTGGCTTGGTTAGCAAAGTTCAACATATCATGCAAAGATAGGACTCTAGTGTCACTGTGACAGGACAAATTGCCCCAGTGGACTTGGAATGATATGGTCTCAAGGTTAAAGGGTTTCTTTTTTCCTGCAAATCGAAATCAGACTCAGTGTCACATAGAAAATGAAAGACAGAAAGGACGCAAAAAAGAGAAATGGTTGATTTTTTTAAAAAAGACCTCAATTTTGGAAGAACAGACAGAAACTTGATGAAGGTGTTGCAATCTAAGATCCAGGTAACGCCAACCTTGGCAACTTTACAACTTGTGGATTTCAACTCCCAGAATTCCTCAGCCAGCATGCGCTGGCTGAGGAATTCTGGGAGTTGAAGTCCACAAGTCATAAAATTGCCACGGTTGGAGACCCCTGATCTAAGATGGCCCTTCTCTTTCCTAGGAAAGAAGAGAAGCCAGAAAATATAAAAGCACAGAAACAAGCTCATAAGAAAGAGAGAGAGAATGTGGAGGGAGGGAATGAAACGTTTTTAAGACATCTTCTCACTCACAGACTGAATAGAAGTATAATTTGTTAAGCGAGGATCACCGTAAATATTAAATATAGTGTAAATAGAGAAAATAGGTGTGTGGCTGGAAAGTTCTTGCCCCTTTTCCCCACCTTTTCACAACCATGCACCTAGAATCATCAAAGAACAGAACTATTCATCAATGAAAATTAATCAGGACTTCTTCCTTTGGTTTCTTCTGGAAAGAAAAAAACTGTGTCTCATTTCTCCATGTCACATTTAACTTGTCTAACCAAAAAGATGACATTATAATTGGCAAAAGAAATAACTTTAATGAATAGGACCCATCCCCATCCTCTACACACACCTGTGATGGGTTGCTCCCAGTTTGGTCCGGTTCTTGTGAACCTGTAGTAAAACCGGGGGCAGGCTCCACCCACCCACCCAGATGTCGTCATAGACCATCTGGGCATGTGCAGAAGCTCGGCGTGTGCGCGATCACATTGCAAACCTGTAGTAAAGATGAGTAGAACCCACCCCTGACAACACACAATTTCTCTACTTACATAATCAGATGCTGCTTTGGTGTGAGTACTGTATATCTGTCAGTCCTTCAAGGTAGACCAAGCTAGGAAACCAAAGTCATGCAAGCTAATGCTATTTTCATTATAAGGTTATAGTAATAGAACCTTGCAAGTCTGAATCTGCTTCTCTCTGCTTTCTCTTTATGTTCATGACAAGTAGAGAAGTCTAATCTGAGATGCTTACTTGGGTTCAGCCTCAGCCTCAGCCTCAGATTTCTTTCGTCTGACCATTGTCTTGGTTGTGGCTCTTCCAGGAGAGGATTGGTATTATTTTTTGCAATGAATTTATTAAATTTACATGATAAAAATTTAAACTAGAGAGTTGCCCTCTTGGAGTATAACTAAAAATAGTCCCTGAGAAGAATGAAGAAAATTTTCAAGGCCAATAATTTTTCTCTTTTTTTCCCAAGCAAATGATTTCTTTATTATAAATGATTGTATAGCTTGGTGATTTAATTTGATCAGCTTCTTATTTTTTAAATGCTGACTTCATTTTTAATGAATTATTAGTACAACTCAACTTCACCATCTATTTTTTTGTTATCTGAATCATGAATTACCATAATAACAACATAGTTAAATGTAACATAAATATCATTCATAAATTAGTAAATCAACATGTGTTCAGAATATACACGTTAATCCAAGAGTTAACAGTTAGAAATGCTATTTATGGATACTGAATTAATACATTTTACCTATTATACACACAAGGAAAAAAATCAAAACCCTTTCCTATTATTTTAATGCTACTCCACTGTTTGCTGTTTAATAAATTATTAAATATATAATCAATGATTATATTCTATGTCATCTCTACTCAATTGTTGAGTCTAGCTGTCATGAAAATTAAAACTCCTTTTACCTTATTTAAATATATGCTATCATCTATCACAGATGAATCATCTGTGTACTCTGCCAATTAGTTAAATTAAAGGACCTTTTAGCTGTATGCAGTAATTAGTAATTTACATATTTGTTCCTGATGCTTTAAATTGATTCATTTTTAATATGCCCTTATAGCATTATTAGAACAACCATAAAAAGCATTTCATGCAGTATTTATCAATAGATTCATATTCTCCCATTTTTAAAAAGAATTAGAACCACATATAAAATTTATTCTTGGTTGAGAATAAAGGCAGCATTTTTATTGAGTCTTGTCATCCTCAGTGCTGCCATTAATTGATGCATTCCATACTTCGATATAAGGCTGCTCCATTCATTTTTAAGCCTACGTTTAGTAGATCTTCTGTATCCAATAGGATAGTATATATTTTTTATTGTAAGTATTTTTGCTATGTTCATTGTTATATATTCTTTTCCAATTATAAGTAATACTTTATTCTGATTTTTTATTTTTTGCTAGATAGCTGATGATATTGATATTGATAAGATATGTTGGTATCGGATTTCCTTGCTGCTTAAACTTCTTTCTGAAATGTCTCCTACAAAAACTGCCTTGTTTTCGCTTTATGAAGAATCCAGCCATGCGCTTAATGGCTTTCTTCAGATTCAGCTCTCTCTTTCAACAAGGTGGCTATTAGCAACCCAAAGGAATTTATTTGGAATGGTTAGTTCATACATTCTACATCTTCATGTTTTTGATTTTTTGGTTTTCATTTGAAAAGTTGATTAAAGGATCTCTTGACTTTTATTCCTTCAATGTACAGTATTAGAATCTAGATCAGCCTCCTTTAGATTAAAACATATTCTGAATAAACCCAGTGGATATTCTGGAGATTGAACATGGATGGCAATAAGCTGGTATAGATCTCGTCAGAATGGATGCTCTCCATGTATATTTTTTAATGACAATCCAATCGGATTTGAGTTACCGGTTGAAATTGAATTATAGATTGATTCCTTTACTTATTTGTCTGGAAGTAACCACCAATGAATTTAGTGAGACTTGGCTCGCAATAAATAGGGTTGCACTGTCAAGAAGTTTATGGCTTGATTTAGATTTAAATATGTATATACTGCGATACATTCAAGTCAAGAAACAGCATGTAATACTTATTGTGTTCAGTTATGACCATAAAAGCTTTCTGGAGAAATCTTCAGGGTTGTTCTTCGTTTGAAACAACCATTGAGGCCAAAAAAACAATCTTCACTTTAAAACCCACTTTCACAGGTGTCCACATTGAAGGTGTGTTGTGACATTGGAATGCAAACTTTGCCCATTTGCATATTTGTATGCAACTTTGTAATGCCAGTATTAGAAAAGGCAAAACTTATATTATGTTTTTATGGCACGTATTTCATAATTTTGATGTCATCTTGGCTCCCTGTGAATGACTCCACATTTATTTAAAATAGTAGCAAAACACAAACCTCTTCAATGATTACTTCCTAGGAAATTTATGAAAGATATAATGATCAAACATTTTAAGCTTCCACTTCCAGATTTTGAAAAACTGATTTATTTGCCTGTATTTTCTTTTCTAAATTGTAATTGTTGTTGGCAGCTATGTCCAAAATATTCACCAGAAACTGTGGCATGATAAGGATTAAATTATGAAGCAACAATGAATTCGAACAAAAACAGGCAGCAGGTTAGAATTTGGTATTTAAGGATTTTTGAGCTTGTAATATAAATCTGAAAGATCCAAATAGCCCAGCAATGGCATCTAACTATGCAAGATACAGAATTGTCACTGACTTGAATAAAATTCAATTCAAAATCCACAGAAACTGTACCACAAACAACCAAATTATACAGACCACTGCTTCACACATTAAATAATACATTTCAATGACATTCTAGAAGGCTGCCAATCCTGAGTTGGAGGTTGAAAGCCAAAAGAGACTGCTAATACAAAATGCGACTTTCTTACAACTGCCTTTGTTATTTTTAACTGAGCACTAAGGGACCCTTGATTTGTCATAGCATGGCATACAGAGAACTGCAGTAAGGTAATTGAAGCCTGATGCCACAATTGTGCAAACTTAAGCCTTATTTCAGAACTGGCTCAGGGAAAAGATGCTTAGAGGAGAGGGTGAGAACAGAGTTGCATGTGCCATATTATCTATCTCAGTATTTATAAACTTGGTGACTTTAAGATGTGTGGACTTCAACTCCCAGAATATCCCAGCCAGTCTGGGGAAATTAGGCCAATTTTTAAGATAATCCATTGGAACTGGGAAACCCTCTCTCACAAAAAAAGCCATAGAGTTTAACCCCGTGTTTTAACTTCTTCAGGTGAACAACAAACATAACTTTCAAATTCAGTCATATAATTTGCACTGTCCTTTGTGGCAGTCTAATTCACTTGCAGAAACAGTCTATTTTACTATATTTGGCCTGACTGTAGATCTTGCCAAATTTTATTTCTATATTTAGTGAGGGAAAATTAGGGGAGGGGGAATTAATTTGAAACACAATAACTATTTATCCAGTTCTTTTCAGTAGCATAAAACAAATGAAGTCAGGCTGTTTATTTATATATCAAATCGATTTTTAGGGAGAATCTGTTCAAATTTGGAGACAAGGGATACGTCACAGAATATTGCATGTAAAAAATAGCTAAATGTGGGAAATAATACAAAAACTTTTTCAATGGCAATAGTCTTACTGAAATGCCACATTTTATTGTTTTTATTTAACCAACTTACAGCACCAATGTTTGGATCATATATATCTCATCTTAACCACGAAAAAGCAAATCCAGTTTACTGATGACTAGAAATGGGCATATGCTACTAAAGAAATGCCAGTAGCACATGACACTGCATTGATAGTGCACGTTTCACAGAGGCTGAAAGAGTTGTTGCTGATACCATGAAAGCAACTGGTTTAGGTCAATGCCTGGTTTGACTGTCAACATGCCTCCTTCACACTTGCACAAGCAGAAAAACGGGTCTTACTCTTTTCCCATGAGTGATGCCATACTGCAAAAACAAACAACTGTACAGTATTGGTTGAGAACTTTATGTAGATCTGTCCTACATAGAAGACTGTTGATCCATCCATAAATATATGCATGCAATTGACCTATACTGCACTCAGAGTTAGAGTCACTCAGATTGCTTCCATGCCACTGAGTGTGTGGAAAGCGGACGGGGGGGTGGGTGGGGAGAGAAGCATAATTTGTTGATGATGAGCAGAGACTCAACAATGCTGATACTATAAATCTTGCCTCTTATAATAATTGTTATTGGACTAGCAATCAATTGTATTGGTGGGGGGGATTTGTTTTGCTTTCTTTTTGAAATGCCCATAGTTTTATTTAAGCTACAATAATATGAATATTGAAGACATGCACTTTAGGAGGAATTTCCTCAACTGACAGACCTTCCAAAAATGTGAAATGCAGTATTTGAGAAAGAGATTCTGCCCATTGTTTTTTAAGGAGTGAGGAACTGCTCTGTATTTTCTATGTGAAATTTGTATTTATGTGTCCATTGGTATGGCCTTAATGCTCCATTAAGGATGTGTTTTACTATATCGGATCCCGAGTGCAAAGCAACCGTTTCCTTAAGAGTAAACATTTCTACATCATGTTATACCTGTAACATATATGAAATACAGCTTGCATGAACACAGGAAAAAAAATACTTTCAGATGTCAACTGCAAATTATTTTTTTGGCTTGTAAAAATAAATTTTAAGAGGGAAAAATATCTATTTCAGCAATCTGAAGATGGGATGTAAATTTCTGTTAAGTGTATATAGAAATATATTTATTCAACCATACATTCATGCCAATTCAAATTAAAAACAAAAATAAACATTTTCTGACATTTTGTTTTGGGTAGTGTGTTACTATAAAGTATCTAAAATCAGCTACGACAGTAGCTGTGATAGTTCAGCTTGCTCTTTCTTATACTGTTGTTGTGAAGTTATAAACATTAGTATTCATTTGTGTGTCATTTGTCTAAACAGATAATTAATATCCCTAACCCAACCCACCTCACAGGATTGTTATTGTAGGGAAAACAGAAGGAGGCAGAAATACCAGATATGTTTGCAACCTTGACTTATTTATACAAATAATAAAGATGGATTATAAATAAATAAGTTAGCCTGATTTAAAATCAGCCATCAGACAGGCTGGAGGGTTAAAATAAAAACCTACCACTGTAACATTCAAAAATGTCAGAGAAAATCTGAAGGGAACAGAATCATATGTATTTCAGAGTAGATTGTGGTTTGTGATTCCTACACCCATCTCAGATTGCTAGTGAAAAGATCTAGTCAAGACATGACACAGATTCAGACTTTGGGCAGACAATGGGCAGACCTTCTAAGGCCCACAGGCTGAATCACTATATTGCTTCATTGGAAGCTGGTCCTCCCTTATTGAAAGATTAGCTTCCTGAAGTCTTCTAAATGTGCTTCATTCCAGGTAATCAAATCCAAACCTTCACAAGGGTTGAACTGCTTTGAAATATACTGACATGTATTGTTAATCATCATCGCATGTAAACCCTGAGGGTCTTCAACTGGATCTCCCACCAATTCTAATTACATTTGATTAGTTGAATGTATTGTATCTGCTTTTCTTCAGTAACATGGTTAGTGTCTTGCATCACATAAGTTTCTTCTTTTAAATACAAGAATCCATTTTCAGTTCTATAAAGCCCTCAATGTATTTTCAACAGCTTCTATAATAACAGTCAGGTGATATGCGGAATATTGGATAGGTTACTAGATACAGAAATTTCAAATGCTCAACCCAGAAGTGATTAAGCAATTCATAAAAATGTATTCAGTTTGACTTGCAGAGGGTGATATGAAGGAGTCTCTTGAATGTCACAATGACATCAATAAAACCTGTGACCTGGGATTTGATATAGAATAGCAAGACTCCTCAACAAATTCCTCTGGAGCATCCTATGATTCAATTAGCTCTTCCTAAATAAGATTTCAGATCCAGCCTAAATGCAATTATTTTACCCCTCTCAAGATTGTTTAAATTAATAAATCATATTAACTGGATTCTAATTATAGTAAAGATCATATTACACTGCATCAATATTACATTACAAAATCAACTTCAAAAGTATGAATATTAAAATACTAAAATTTAATCATTCATATTGCTACCTTTATTTAAAATGTTAATACCTTCTTTGTTAGGATTTCTGTGTAATGCACAAAACAATGATTAACAATTATTACCTTAGAATTCATCTAGTTTCTCTTCAGCACAACAAATACATTTCAGAAAGCAAATTATACAATAAATGAAAATGTAACTGATCATTCCTCTCGAGAACTTAAACATTTTATAATAAGTGAGACCGAAAACATTTTCTATGTTTTAAAATATGAATAAGCTCATCTGATAGACCTGGTGCAAATACAGAATCTGTCTGTGCTGGAGTTTAGGAAAGAAAGAAAACAATTTATTCGTCCCATTCCTAAGGCAATGAGAGAAGAGTAAACAGGATAATCTGTTTCATACATTTATACGTTATTTCTAATGCTTATGTCATCTTTCCCAGCTCAGGTTTTAAAAATAAAGCATGGTAGAATTGCTGCAAGACATGAGGACAACGCCATCCTAAGTAGGTAATGATGATCAGAGGAATCTGTCATAAGCATATGTTATAACCTATAATTATGTTGGATTGATCATAAATAAATAAATCACATATGCATCACAGTATCACTAAGTAGCAATAGAACGCTGTATTTTTTTTATTCTGGTATCCTACCTTGTCTCTTTAGAGTTTGAAATGGCTTACATAGAGATTCCCCCCCCCCATTTTATTTTCCCAAACAACCTTTTTTGCAAACAGGTTGCAAAAGAATGACTATTCCAAAATAAGCTCTATGACTAGTGATCCCAGTTGGCTCTAGTTTGGTTCTCAATACCTGAATTACTACTTTTTAAAGATTTAATTCTACACAAATCACTGCAAGTCCCTCGCTTCTGAAATCTAAAAAATGTTCCCGTAACTGAATTCACTTTTTGGTATTAGCATGTAATTTGACTGGTAATGGAAAGCCAGTTATACAAATTATTTTTGTGGAAGCTCAGCCTTTCTCGTCCTCCATTTTTTAAATTCTTCTATTCCAGAAATTCTCAAGCACCATGTGGACATCTAAAGCTATTAGCTAAAGCTTACTATCCCCATGCCACACTAACCAATGTACTGTTCTTTTATTTATTTATTTATTTATTTATTTTATTCATATTTTTATACCGCCCTATCTCCCTAGGGCAGTGGTTTCCAACCTTTTCTTGTTTGAGGCACAACCTTTTCTTGTTTGAGGCACCCTTGGAAAGCCTTTCAAAAGTTCCCGGCACCCTTATAAGGAAATAGATATTTAAAATCTCCGTAGCTCAAAAGTTCCCGGCACCCTCAAAAGATCTCACGGCACCCCTTAGTGCCGCGGCACACTGGTTGGGAACCACTGCCCTAGGGACTCAGATAATTTAGCTAGATTGTGTTGGAAGCAGAGATGTACACTCACTATACCATTTTGTTCTAATGTTCAATGATGTCCAATTCTCGAAGTCTGCTTGCACAAGTCCCTGCTGTTTTCCTACCAAGGGTTTTCAGAAATGGTTTGCCATTGCTCCGTCCTTGAGGTGAAAGAAAGTGATTGGCCCAAGGTTATATAGCTGGCTTTGTGCCTAAGGTGAGCATACAACTCACAACCCTTAGTTTACATCCACTACACCAGGACTGTCAAACTCTCGGCTTGCAGGCCAGGCACATCACATGTTGGCCACGCACACGTCCAGTTTAGCGAAGGGGGCAAAAGTCCCAATACATCATGTGACACTGCCATGACGATGTGAGTTTGACACCTCTGCACTACATCAAACTGGCTCTTTACAACATTCATACCAAAGACCAAATCTGGAGCTTTAGAAATATTAGGCAAGAGCAGGGGTCTCCAACCTTGGCAACTTTAAGACTTGTGGACTTCAACTCCAAGAATTCTTCAGCCAGCTTTGCAAGAGACTGAAGAACACATTTTCTAATTTGTCCCAGTGCCTGAATCCAAAATGTTGGCTTTTCCAGTTTCACTAATAAGCATAAATGAATGTTTGAGTCAGCAGAAAAATATTCTGACTGCCCAAACTGCCAAGCACTATTCTCTGTCACTGATGAGGCTACAACTGCTCCTGTTCTTATCTGGTTAATGTTAAGGGCAGTGATTGGCAGATTCTCCTGGCTGTTTCTCTTCCCATCACCAGCAATGGAAAAATCAACTGCTGTCCTTAACACATGGTTGGCAGGCTGGGACAATTATGGGAATGGGATGGCAGTTTTTTGCCACCATTCAGAAAAATATGGGTTTGTTAGTTTTCTGAATGATCAGAAAACCTACATTATGCATAAAATATCTTGAATCTGGAGCAGCAGGAAGAGAAGATGTATGTTTTTATTAGAAACCCACTGGGTGCATATTATAAGGAGAAAAACTTGCTTTGTTTCACGTACCTTTGGGGAAATTTAACTGTATTGTACAGCAAATGAAGAATAATAGCTATTATTATCCTCAAGCAAACAGGGATTATACTGAGGAAATTGCAATCAACTGCACATTTTTATAAAGAATTTGTGACTGAAAAACAAAAACAAAATCAGTCATGTCTAGTAACAGCAGATATACATGGATACTTATAAAAGAGGCCCTTTGCCACCTTCCTGGATTGGAGCTTCTGAGGGAAGGGATATTATGTCCATCTGTTTTTTAAAAATTGGTTTGATAAATGTAACAGTCAGAATGAAAAAAATGAGTTCTGAAAGGCCTATCTGAGGGCACATACACTGCTGGAAGAGAGAGCCACGTTTTTTCAATTCCCAGGAGACCACAATTTGACGAGCATTGAAGCTGAACTTCCTTAAAGTGGTTTCATTTTCCATTTGTGAATATGGATTTAACTGACAAGTCACTTTGGAATTGAAAGTCTAGATAGCCTAGTGCAGGGGTTTGCAAACTTGGCTCTTTTAAGACTTGTGGACTTCAACTCCCAGAGTTCCTCAGCCAAATTTGCTTTGCTGGCTGGGAGTTGAAGTCACAAGTCTTAAAAGAGCCACGTTTGCAGACCCCTGGCCTAGTGCAGTCATGGTGAACCTTTTCGGCACCGAGTGCCAAAAAGGTCACGTGGAATTGTCTTGTGTGCACGTGCACACTCGTCGGGGCCCTGGTCTGGAAAAGCCGAACTTCCGGGTTCTAGTGTGCATGCACACCTGACAATCAGCTGGTTATTGCACATGCGCACACCAGTTTTTGGTGCTGCTGTGCACTCAAAGGACAGCTGATCATCACACACACACATGCATGCCAGAAATCCAGAAGACAAACAGGCAAAGCCGCGTGTGCTGTCGACATAGCTTCACATGCCACTTGGCCACACGTACCATCGGTTCACCATCACGGGCCTAGTGTTCTCTGTGCTGCTTCCATGGGACAGTTGTGTGTTGGAACTAGCATTCTACAGATCTTGGCCGAATGACAAATCACAACTGTAGGCAGAACCATGAGGAGGAAGATGGACCTGCAGAAGAATATGTGCTGAGGATATGTGAATACCCAGTCGTTTGTAGGGGAAGAACTAGGCAACTTCCATTCTTGACAAAGTACCTTAAGCCTGCAGCCCTACTTACATTTTCTTGGAAGTAAATCCTGTGGAATTTAATGGGGATCTTCTAAGGAGACCTGCACACACACGGGTTATCTTTGGAATGGATTGTGATGTAGTTTAGGCCAAGTTGATTCAGCATAAGTGAAATCTGAAGTTAACTGGGGTGATACTTGCCTGTTATCTGTGTATCCTTTTGGCCTGTGGCACTTCCATGGAATAGACAGCATTCTATAGGATGGCCATTGTCTCTTGTAGACTGGACCCATAACCTTCCTATCTCCTGTATGTGACTTGAGGAGAAATGGTAATTGATTCCAGGAAGTTGTCAGTACAGTACCTTAATTTGGGCAAGGATGATCCTTGAAATATAGCTCTAGCTACTCATGATAATTATGGAAGAGTGAAGTGGATTATCTAGAGCTCATTCAAACAAAGCCAGGCACAGAACATAACAAGCAGTGATTTCTCATCAACCTTTGTCAGGACCTGGAAGGAATGTGGCCCTTCAGTCCCTCTTGGCAGCATGCAATACCATCAGTCATAATATTCTCATGGACTAACTGTGAAGTTGGGGATTGAAACAGTTTTTTATCCAGTTTTTAAACTTTCTCAGGGAAGTTTCCAGTTAGTGATTGTCAGAAAGATGAACTTTGTGGTCAGTCCCATATGCAGGGCTTTGATCCTGGGACCCACTTTTTAACTTTTAGATCAACCTGCTTAGAGGGGTCATCCATTTGTCCATACTGAATTAGTTTCAATATAGAGATGGCGTTTTGTATTATGCTGCTATCCCAGGTGCTCAAGTTAAAGTCTTTCTGAATTCATGGGTGTTGTTCGATGGCTCCTGGCCATTGGGTCCTACTCCTATCTCAAGCAGCACTGACTACAGTAACTTGTGTCCTTGCCAGTATTGACTGAACTGTTACAATGTACTCAACATGCTGCATTCCTTTATTCATAGAAAATATATTTAGCAATACAATTAGTCTTTGACTTACAACCATTCATTTAGTGACAGTTCAGTTACAATGGCACTGAAAACAGTGACTTATGACCACTTTTCATCCTTATAATTTCAGCTTCCCATGGTCACACCATCAAAATTTGGGCACTTGGCAATTAGCATGTATTTATGACTCTTGTACTGTCCCGGGATTATGTGATAACCATGTGTAACCTTCCAACAAGCAAAGACAATGGGGGAAGCAATATTCACTTAATGACCACTTGAATCACCTAACTGCAGTAATTTGCTTAGCAACTGTGGCAAAAAAAAAGTCACAAAATTCACTTAACTGCCTTGCTTAGCAACAGAAATTTTGGGCTCAATTATGGCCTTAGATCAATGACTACCTAGACTGAAGATTTTGTGCTTAGCATTTATTTGTGAACCATTGTTTTGTTTTCAAATTATTTCCCTATCAATGAATTCTTTTTAAAAATTAAGCAATTTAATCAAAATTATAATGTAATATATTTAAAAATGTCATCTTTGAAGATAACCCCAAAGGAGCAGTTGGACTAAACTATAAAGACAAAGTATTAGCAAACCGTATTCTTCCCGGGAGGCGACACTAATAATCCCCAAAATGGAAGAGAACTCTGATTTTTGGAGGTGGCACTTGTTCTCTGGAGCAGATTCTCAAGGGAGATTAGACATCCACTACTGCCAACATCTTTCAAAATGGGTATGTCCAATTTTCTCTCAAACCTTATTACCGTGTTTCCCGGAAAATAAAACCCTTATATTTTTTTGAACCCTGAAATAAGCACTTGGCCTTATTGCCATGCGCTCAAAAGCCCGATTGGACTTATCAGGGGATGTCTTATTTTGGGGAAAACGGGATATGAAAAAACTGAAAAGTAAACCACAAACCCAGTTTGCACCTTAAGCTCCAGTCCAATGCTTTCAAAATCACACCACTCGGGTAGTCACAGCACCAAGGCCTCTGCATTCCTGTAGCCAGAATTATATCTACATTTCAGCAATCCAAGTTCAATTCCAATTTAAAATACTTTGGAGATGCCAGGCTTATGCAAACAAGCACAAGATGGAACTAAAATAGGATTAGTGTCGTGGTGGTGAAGTGGTTAGAATACAGTACTGCAGGCTACCTCACTGCTCGTTCAAATTCGATCCTGATTGATTGATTGAAAGATTGATTCAACCTTCAATCCTTCCGAGGTTGGTAAAATGAAAACCTAGGTTGTTGGGGGCAATATGCTGACTGTAAATCGCTTAGAGGGTTGTAAAGCACTGTGAAACAGTATATAAATCTAAGTGCTATTGCTATCACACTAGGGTCCAAATCCCAGGCCAATGTGAACCCATTCCCTCAAGACAGAAAGACTGGCGATTGCTGGATTACTGTACACTGCTAATGGCTCCCATGAAAAGACAGAACAGGTTTTGAGCTGATTTGGGGAAGAAAGTATTAGTTTTTGGGGAGCATAAGAAAAAACTATAAGACAGTGATAAGTAAGATTTAACTTGATAAATCCAGTTATTATTAGAAACAGTTCACAAGCATAATGCAAGGCGGACACTGCAAAGGCTGCAGCAGTTTAGTAGAGGATCACTTATGAGCAGTGCTAGAAGTTTGGACATAACTAGCTGTAGATATACTGGTAATCCTCTTACAGCCACAAGTGGGACTAGAATTTATGTTGCTAAGGAAGGCAGTTAAGAAACAAACTATTTTGCCATAGTTGTTTAGTGAATCATGTGGTTAAACTCCCACATTGACTGTTGGAAGCTAGCTGAAAGTCACAAATGGTGATCGCTTGATCTTGGGATATTGCTACCATCATGAATATATGCTGGTGGCCAAGCACCTGAATGTTGATGACATGACTGTAGGGTTGCTGTGATAAGCGGCTAGCATGAGGACCATTTTTTGAATGGTCACTAAATAAATGGTTGTAAATCGAGGACTACCTCCTAACTAGTGGATGTGATCATCTGGAGTAAAATTAATCATAAAAATTCAAAGAATGGATTATAGAAATGAATTTCTTTTATACATACTATAATCTGCAAAATACATGCAAGCCTGAAGAAATATCACAAGGGATATCATTACTCTCAAAATAATTTAGTACTGGGGATATAGTTTCTTTCTCCTAACCTAAACGTTCAGGATGATCTAAAGTGAAATCAAGGAGATAACCAAAAGAGCATTGCAGAAAGAAGTACCGTATATACTCGAGTATAAGCCGAGTTTTTCAGCACGTTTTTTGTGCTGAAAAGCGCCCCCTCGGCTTATACTCGAGCCAAGCCGTTCAGCCCTTCCTCTTGCAGCGAGTCCTTTCTACCGCAGGCAGCTAGCTCTCGTTAGTGCGCGCATGCGTCTTATTCCTATGTGGACACACGCGCACCCCTCACGCACAATTACCCGCGTTAGTTATAATTGTTGACAGCGTTGACAGAGAGGGCACGAGGGAGAGGCGAGGCAAGGCAAGGGACCCCGACCGAAGAGTTATAATTGTTGACAAATACACACGCAGGGAGCGAAGAGTGAAAACCCTCCCGGGTTTCAAGCGAAGGAAGGAGGCGCCTGGCTACACACCCGCCCCTTCAAAGAAATAGCTGGCATTCCTCGCGGGGCGGACGGGCGCGCGCAGACACACACACACACACACACACACACACACACACACACACACACGCTCGCCCTCCTAAATTCATTTCCCCCACCCCACCCCACCCCTTTTTTCTTGGCTGCTTCTTCTTTTTCTCCCTCCCCCCCCCCGGCGCCGCAGGCCGTCTAGGGCTCTCCTTACCCAGCCCGTGCAAGTGCGGTCAGCTGCCAAATCGCACGTTTCCTCTCCTCCCACTGAGGAGGTTTCAAGCTCTGGATTTAAATACAACCGAAAGGGGACGCTGGGGCTACAAACAAGACAGGGGAGGGGAGGGGAGGGGGGAAGGGGAAAGGGACGGAGGGAGGGAGGGGAGGTCGAGGGGAAGCGCAAGAAACTTGTCAGGTAAAACTCAACAGGCAAGGGCGGAAAAAAAACAGGGAACTGGGAAAACGCCCCCAACTAGGGAGAAAAGGGGAAGGTGGTGTTTTTAAAAAACAAAAGTCCCAAACCCAGCGACGGAACCTTTTTCAAAACCGGCTGCCGAGCCGAGTAAGACGGACGGACGGCCGACTCGCGAGGCCAGAAGGTAGCCCAACCGCCCCTCGTCAGGCTTTTCTCAGTTACTGCGGCCCGCTCTCCCTCCCTTCCGTGGCGGTTTAGCAGGGCTGCTTTGGAAGAGCCTTAACGAGCCCGTCCTCAGCCACCTCCCTTCCCTTCCTTGAGCCTCCAGCTCCAGCAGCAGTCTATCCCGGTAAGAATCCGGCCCGTCTACCTTCCGGAGACTGGCGGCCCGATCTCCCTCCCTTCTCTAGCGGGGCAGGTGTCTGGGGCTAAGAACCTTGAGCTCCACCACCCCTCTCCCTTCCCTTCCTTGAGCCTCCAGCTCCAGCAGCAGTCTATCCCGGTGGATCCCAGCAGTCTATCCCGGTGGGCGACGCCTCCCGTTTGCCTTCCTGGAGCCTAGCCGGCCCGCTCTCCCTCCCCTCCGTGGCGGCTCAGCTGGGCTGCGAGCCCGTCCTCAGCCACCTCCCTTCCCCTTCCTTGAGCCTCCAGCTTCGCCTGGGCAGGGCTGGGCAGAGCCGGTGACATCACCCTCCACCGCCCACCGTTGCCGTCCGCCGTCTGCCGCCCGCCGCCCGCCGCCGCTGCTCGCCTCCCGTCCCTCCCTCCGCCCTCCTCCAGCAGCCAGCAGCGTGGCCGGGGCGCTCGGCGCGGCAGGGCCGGGCTGGCGGCGGCCTCTCCTGGCGGCAGCAACGGCGGCGGGAGCGGCATCAACAGCACCAGCAGCACCAGCGGCTCCCGCAGCAGCCCCCGCAGCCGCCTCCTTCCCCGGGCGCCACCTGCATGAGCCACCGCAAAGGCGACAAGCCGCCCATCAGCATCCAGGAGCACATGGCCATCGGCGTCTGCCCAGGTCCCATCCGCCCCATCAAGCAGATCTCCGACTACTTCCCGCGTTTCCCCCGCGGCCTCCCCGCCGCCGCTTTGCTCAGCGGCCTCCTCTCTCTCTCTCTCCCTCCCACACACACACACACACACACAGAGAGACTTCTAAAGTGGGTTTAATGATATTAGAGACCCTTATTGCCCTGCCAAAAAAAAAAAAAAAGAGCCACCCCAACGTCTATGAAAATTAACCTTCTCTTCCAAGAGACACTGTGCAGGGTATTTTCACTGTTGGTGTGCATACAGGCTTAGATTTGTGCTGGGTTCTTAGTACTTAGAGCACTGACCTTCAGAGGCACCCTGGTCCCTTGGAAGCTAAAGGAGGACTCATTTTCATGCTTGCAGTGTTCAATTTGGGAAGGGCATCCAAAGAAGTGGTAGATCCTTGTGTGTCCAATCACACTTAGCCAATAAAATTCTATTCTATTCTATTCTATTCTATTCTATTCTATTCATTTTATTTTGTCAAATACATATTAAATAATTATATAAATATAAGCATGAATTGAATACATAAAAGGAATACAACTAAAGGAACATTAGGACAGGGACGGTAGGCACGCTGGTGCTCTTATGCACGCCTTACAGACCTCTTAGGAATGGGGTGAGGTCAATACTAGATAGTCTTTGGTTAAGGCTTTGGGGATTTTGGGAAGAGACCACAGAGTCAGGTAGCACATTCAGGCATTAACAACTCTGTTACTGAAGTCACATTTTCTGCAATCTAGATTGGAGGTTCACTTTTAAGTTTGAATCTATTGTGTTCTCGTGTATTGTTGTGGTTGAAGCTGAAGTAGTCATTGATAGGAAGTACATTGTAGCAGATAATTTTATGAGCTATGCTCAGGTCATACCAAAGGCGGCGTAGTTCTAAATTTTCTAAAGCTGGGAATCCTCCTTCCCCCTTTTGCACTTTTATTGTTTTTCGTTCAAATAAATATTCATGTTATTTTACTTGGCTCTATCTTTATTTTTTACATTGACCAGTAGCTGCCTCATTTCCCACCCTCGGCTTATACTCGAGTCAATAGTTTTTCCCAGTTTTTGTGGTAAAATTAGGTACCTCGGCTTATATTCGGGTCGGCTTATACTCGAGTATATACGGTAACTGCAATTAACTTCACAAAGCACTGGATCAATGTACAACAAAGGGATTTCTAAAAATCTTTAGAATAAAGATGATTTAAACTTTAAATTCTAAGTACAATTCTATTACTATTAGATGCAAGTTATTGAACTACTGGAAAGAAAACAAAAATCACATTTCATTTACTTAGTCCACAGAAAATTATCATAGCAGTTCACTTAATCACATTTTATTTCAAGAGGAAAGTTCTGAAAACTCAGGGTCAGTAAAAAGGAAATTTCAAGGGAAAGTAGTCCAAAGAATCAAATAGATTCTAGAATCTTTAAAGAGCAGTTAACATATAAATGCCTGCAAAATATCCATGAGGCTATTGGCATAGATGGCTGTCTTCAAAAACTGGAAGGCTTGTTGAAACCACAAAAAATTAAGTTTAGCCAAATAAATAGAAATTTAGAATGGATGCAAAGAGGTTGAGTACAATTAATCAGACCTTTAAACACATCAGAAGTCAGCAGCCTGGCTAGAATGGTAATTAGAATATTGGATGAGGAATTACATAATGAGATTGCAGAGAAATATTTTGTTTTCCTTCATTACTTACCTTTGCCAAAACTGGCTGGTTTCTAGTAAGGGTTATAGAAACTTCTACAAACAATAAAGAACTGAGGTGTAAATCTGGGTTTAGTTTTTTTAAAAAAATGATAAAACAAATCCAAAGGGCAATGAAGCAATTAAGTTTCAAAATATTTGTTCTTTTACAAAATGGCTCTGTGATTGTTTACAAGATAGGAAAGTAGCCAACCTAACTCAAAGAATTTGAGCAGGCATGCCTTTATACTCTGTTCACAAATGATCTGAAGCTAGGGCTGAGCAGAGTTTACAGTCAACCCCAAATTTAATACATTGTTTTGAAAAATAACCGACAGTTCCAACAAGTTATCTCCAAATTTTAAGAATGCACACTAATATTGCCTAAATGTAAGCAAAAATTAGTTGTTCACATTTAATACAGCATTAGCTGAGGGGTATGGGTAGTAAACATGTCTTGTGACAGGAAGCACATTAAAAGATAAAATAATTTGTGGCTACAGGGAGAAAGACAAAACTGAACACACTGAACACATCAAGTTCATATAGATTACAATATTATTAAAGAACCGGTAAAAATGCAAAAAGGAGCAAGCAAAATGATCAAGGAAGCACAAATACCATACAAGGAAATGTTAGAATGTGGTACTACTTGAGTGGCAGAAAGCAGGGGAAGGGGAGTGGGAGACACCAGATTTGTTTAAAATAATTCACTATGGAGACTTTTTCACATGTAAATTGATACACATATTCATATATCACACAATCACAGAATAGATCAGGGGAGAATAAAAGCCATCAGTAGCTATTAATCTAAAGGCTTTTCCCTCATCAATTGTCATAAACGGTATTCTTCTACATGCTATTTGCTAGGTAATACTTAACACTTTCTTATGGACTTTTCAAATTTTAACTGCTCATTGCAACTGGATAGAAGTTTGTTTTCATTTATACTGTTGCCATGCCCTTAAATAATATACCAAATGCAATTTACTTAAATTAAAATGGACATTCAAGGAACATATTTCAGTCCAGAGCAAAACACTGTAGCATGGTTCATGATAGCTACTAAAGCAATCTCTTAAGTTTAAATATCTTAGTTCCCCAAAGCCTCAAATTACAAATCTAAGTTTAAAACTATCAAATGGTAATTTGCCCCCTTTATCAACCACAGAATACCAATAATAACTGAATTCAGCTGCAGCATGTCAACAGGTATCACCATCTCGATAAAAATTGCAATTTTAAAAGTCTCTAGTATGGTGGCCCATGAACAATATTCAGCTGTATTCTAAATCAATATGGTTACACCAGCCATACTGCTTTTAAATAGGTACTGAAGTTGGTTTTCTAGAGGCCATGCACAGTGTAATGGTCTTAATATAAAATGGAGAAGACTATCAGGCACTCCCCACAACCGCAATGTTATTTTCCCATTAGCCTGCAGGCAATGTTATTTTATTTTCTTTTACATACATTCAGCAAAGACCGATGTTTCATAGCTTATCCAAGGCCATGAATATAATCACAGTGAAAAATGGGTATTATCGGACTTTTATCTTTTCCTCCTTATTAGCTTGGCTTATTTTAAAGCCAATCTAAGTCTTAACACATAGGAACATACTTTGTAAATTGAACATGTGCATATTATAAAGATTTATGATGTAATTTCCCACAGCCATGTAATTGTGGAAGGCACTCACTTCAGAGCTAATGACAGTGTCAACACATAGCTGGGCCTCTGAAACTCCTCAAAAGCATTACACAAATATATAAGGCTATTAAAAACAAAACTGTGCAACTAAAAAACATCTGACAATGAGAAAGGGACAAAAATCTTGTGAAAGATTTCAACATACTCCAAAACCGAATAAAGCAAATCTATACTTTTTTTTATTTTTTTAACAATTTGCCAAGACTGGAATGAGAGATAAATAGAAGGCACAACAATTTTGTTTCGGTTTTAATACAAATACAAACTAAACATGAAAAAGTCCCTATTTCAATAAAAAAAATTTTTTTACAAGTTCAGGAAGAGTGTTTTAAAGAGTCAAGTTCTAGACATTTAAAACCTATCCCACAATCCTTGTAAGTGGTAAAACAGTAGTGAGAATTCCTTTTCGTGATCATGTACCAAAAAGAAAATATTCTATGAATACCCTTTATTCCACTTTTACAACGCCACAAAAGAAAAAAAAAAGGGTAACGTCGATTTCCAAACAGCAACATCTCCAGACTGGGAACGAAGAGGTCCTATGACCCCACCTCCCAAGGGGTATACCGATTTCCCTGCCCTTGAAACATCTGTCAGGTGCTAGATTTTCCTATAGGCTCCAGAACACATGCAGGTAAAAAGGGTAATTCCACTGACTAAAGCGCACCTCATGTCAGTAAGGAAAAAGAAGAAGAAAAGCGCCACACTTCCATTAGGAAAAATCACTGGTACCAAAAAAATATATATATATCCAGTCCATATGTCTGCAGCGAGTGAGCAAGGATTTGATAATTCTTTCTAAAATCCATCTTTTCTTGAAATATTGTTCCACAAAGCTGGAATCTGGGACAAGGACTAGGAAGAAAAATCACAAAACCAAACACAAACAAAATGAGCCAAAATTGTATCAAACGTAGCAGTCTATAACAGGGTAGGACCACATTCCAAGATACCCAAGGCTGAAATTCACAAATCTGCAGGAAGAAGGGTTTGTCTCCTCTCATCATCCATTAATCACTGGCGTTGCCCGATGCCCCTTCCAGTGCCAAATCCTGGTTTCTGAGACATTCCTCCACGTGGAGGGCCTCGAATCCCACCTCCCAGCCCCCCACGGGTGCCACCAGGCCCACGGGGTCTGTTGTCTCGACGATCACCCTCCCTGGCTGCTCGTGTTTTTTTCTCTTCTACATTCAAGCGTACTTCTCCTCTGAACATGATTGGCTGCAAGAGAAAAGAGACCAAATCAAGAGACCAAAAAAAAAAAAGCCATTCAGAACAGTCAACAACAGAAGTGCAATCCAAGTCTACTGAGAAGCAAGACTCACTAGATTCACCATAATCTCTTTCTGGGGAGCATGGGATTACAACCTAATTTATTTAATCTTTCAAAAGGCTAAAAGATAATGCTTTGGATCCTACCACCTGTTTCAAAATAGGTATATGTTGTTTCTGTGAATTCAAACCACTCCATAGTCCATGTATTTTTTAACAAGTTGGGATTACTCATGAAGCTCCTGTGCAAAGCCATAAGAACCCTGGATGCTCCCCTGCCCATCAGATTGGTCCCATTTCAACATATAATAGAGCAGGGGTAGTCAACCTTTTTATACCTACCGCCCACTTTTGTATCTCTGTTAGTAGTAAAATTTTCTAACTGCCCACCGGTTCCACAGTAATGCGCCGTATATCGCTGTCTGCGCATGGTTCTCGCACATCGTGGATTGGGGTGGGGGGCTACCAGCTCTGCTTGTCTGTTACAGCTGGGTGGTGTGGGGGGAGATGCGCGAGCTATTCTGGAATGAGGCTCTTTTGTTTGTGATCGCACTATAATGCCATTTAGTTTCACTTACGTAACGTGAACTAAACTTATGCACAGATGATACAAATAGTATATTTTCAGAAATCTAAATTGTCACGAGGAATTTTATGAAAACCTAATGAAAATGTTTTTAAATAATGCTTGAATTTTTTTTTAAAAGTCAATTAAATTAAAAAAAAGGAAAGTGCTTCAGTATCGGACAAAACCCCTATCGCCCACCGTGAAAGCTGGAACACCCACTAGTGGGCGGTAGGGACCAGGTTGACTACCACTGTAATAGAGTGTTGTTGAGGAGAGAAGGGCTATTGTATTTCCTATTCTGTCCTTCAGGGCTTCCTAAAAATCCAAGAGAGCAATTTTGTACATGGGGTCCAAGCAATCCAGCTATCCACAATTATTCATTGAACTGGTGAACTATCCTCACATTTACTATTATGGTTTCAAAAAGTACTAAAGTATCCTAATATATATGCATTTTTTAAAAAATCCTTCAGAATAACTAGAGTATGAAATTGACATTTATTTAATAATTATTTAAAATGACTACTGTAAATTAATTCAGTAATAATCTAACTACGTTAGCTATGTACCACTCTTGTTAATTCAATTTTAGCAATCATTTGCCAACATAAAAGCAGAAGCATTCCGGTGATTAGTTTTTGTTTTTACTACAAATATTTTCTGTTTTATTTCAAAAGGATAGATATTTAGCCAATTTAAACATGACCATATCACTTAAAAGTTTATTAATTTGAATTTAATGTACCCTATTGCCGAGAATCTTCTGAACTGGTTCTGGATCATCAAATACCACAAATCCAAAGTTAGGCAGTTTTCCTCCACTGTTGATACGCAGTTCTACAACATTTCCATAGCCTGCAAGAGAGTTTGCAAGTTCTTTGATCATACATTAGACTGTTCTGTGAAAATAAGCATGTACTTTTAAACCGCCACCAATAGAAAGCTCCAACCAATAGAAAAGCAATGTTCACAGCTTACTTTGAAAGAAGTCTTTTAGTTCTGATTTATCAACGTCATGAGGAAGGTTCCCAACAAAGAGCTGGTGACTGTCTGGGTACCTCACAATCCGTCTGGTTTCCATGTCACCCTGTTCTCCTTCCCGTACTTAAATAAATGATAAGGTAATTGTGGTGTAAGAATATCATGATATTAAAGGAAATGAAACAGCATCTATTTTAATCTTTGCTTACAGTAAAAATTGAAGTCATTAAATAGACAAATGAAATTACAAACAGGATGCAACAATTGATCCAGTTATTCTTATTTAAGAAGCTTCATTCTTAACATGCAAGTGCCACCTTACCAAAGCCTTCAAAGTAGAATAAAGTGTCTACATAAAATTAATTTGGTCTCATATTCTTTCCAACTCTTTAAGAAATATTTTTGCATTTTTTAACCTAAGCACAGGAGGCGGGATGTTTTAATCATTTTATTTCAATACTGAACTCCCTTTTAAAAACCATAAAGTATCGCCACCATACAATTCTTCTATATGCCAAATACAGAATTTAGTTTCCTTACTTGTTCTAGGGCCTCTTTGAAGTGGGATGTTTGTCCGTTGCTCTCTCACCCTCTGGTCCCGCTGAGGTCTCTGTGGTGGAGTTTGGGATTCAGGCTTAGATTCAGGACGGGGCTGCAAAATGTATCAGCACAAAATGAGCGTGTACAGAAGACAAGTAAAATTAAAATTTATTCTGACTGTAACCATTAGGAACCAGTGGAAAAAAGGGAAAACAAGCTTAAAAGATGGAATGGAGAAAATTAAGCCCTTTCTTTCATTTAACACACTTGCCGCTGAAGCCTACAAAAGCTACACTGGGTTGGAAGTGCTGATGACAAATGCTTCCTTTCCACAGTGTTTGTCATCGATTTCTGGTGAGAATAGCAATAGACAGATGCATTTAATCCTTAATGTGGCAATGCCTCTTCAAAACTGTGAGGGAGTTGAAGAAGAATAGAAAACAAGTCTAAGTGATATGGCTAGGATGCAATTATATAGTTAGAAGCAAAGCCCTCTAGAGCCTAGTGTTTTTAACTAAAAAAAAAAAAAAGGCCATTCCCATTCTTAATCAAATTTTCTCCTAAGAAATTTTAGAAAGAAGCTAATGTTATTGGGAGTGGGAGAGCCAATAAAATGGCTGTGAAATCCATTACTGGTTCCTTTTCTTTTAATACTGTGCTTCAAGTACAGGCAGTCCCTGAATTAAGAACATCCAACCTACAGATAACTTGTGCAGGCTGCCTATGACTAAAAATGGCATATGGCACTTTCTTTACTTAAGCCAAAGAACTGCTGAAGTTGTGCAATGTTTTCATGAACTGCTGAAGCTGCGTATTTTTAATATACAGCCTATTTTCAGTGGTTTTCAGCATTCATGAAAACCCTGAGCAGCTTCAGCAGTTTGCTGGTTTAAGGAAGGAGAGTGCCATTTGCCATCTATGCCGAACATTCCATAAACAATAATCAACTAGTGTCAATTGTAAATTTATGGCATCTATAGATTGCATTAAACTTGTTGATTACTCTTGCATGAATTTGGCGGGTGGTTCCTACCTGTGATGTAGGCAATTTGACAACATGGGGCGGTATGCCCGATACTGGAACTGCTCCACTGGGTGGTAAATTCTTACTTGTCACAGATGCCCATGAAGATGTCTGGAAAAAAAATAGTTTTATTAACAATACTGTACAAAATACCTATGGCCTTCAAGACTGCTCCACTGGGTGGTAAATTCTTACTTGTCACAGATGCCCATGAAGATGTCTGGAAAAAATAGTTTTATTAACAATACTGTACAAAATACCTATGGCCTTCAAGACTGCTCCACTGGGTGGTAAATTCTTACTTGTCACAGATGCCCATGAAGATGTCTGGAAAAAATAGTTTTATTAACAATACTGTACAAAATACCTATGGCCTTCAAGACTGCTCCACTGGGTGGTAAATTCTTACTTGTCACAGATGCCCATGAAGATGTCTGGAAAAAATAGTTTTATTAACAATACTGTACAAAATACCTATGGCCTTCAAGACTGCTCCACTGGGTGGTAAATTCTTACTTGTCACAGATGCCCATGAAGATGTCTGGAAAAAATAGTTTTATTAACAATACTGTACAAAATACCTATGGCCTTCAAGACTGCTCCACTGGGTGGTAAATTCTTACTTGTCACAGATGCCCATGAAGATGTCTGGAAAAAATAGTTTTATTAACAATACTGTACAAAATACCTATGGCCTTCAAGACTGCTCCACTGGGTGGTAAATTCTTACTTGTCACAGATGCCCATGAAGATGTCTGGAAAAAATAGTTTTATTAACAATACTGTACAAAATACCTATGGCCTTCAAGAGAGTTTGCAAGTTCTTTGATCATACATTAGACTGTTCTGTGAAAATAAGCATGTACTTTTAAACCGCCACCAATAGAAAGCTCCAACCAATAGAAAAGCAATGTTCACAGCTTACTTTGAAAGAAGTCTTTTAGTTCTGATTTATCAACGTCATGAGGAAGGTTCCCAACAAAGAGCTGGTGACTGTCTGGGTACCTCACAATCCGTCTGGTTTCCATGTCACCCTGTTCTCCTTCCGTACTTAAATAAATGATAAGGTAATTGTGGTGTAAGAATATCATGATATTAAAGGAAATGAAACAGCATCTATTTTAATCTTTGCTTACAGTAAAAATTGAAGTCATTAAATAGACAAATGAAATTACAAACAGGATGCAACAATTGATCCAGTTATTCTTATTTAAGAAGCTTCATTCTTAACATGCAAGTGCCACCTTACCAAAGCCTTCAAAGTAGAATAAAGTGTCTACTTAAAATTAATTTGGTCTCATATTCTTTCCAACTCTTTAAGAAATATTTTTGCATTTTTTAACCTAAGCACAGGAGGCGGGATGTTTTAATCATTTTATTTCAATACTGAACTCCCTTTTAAAAACCATAAAGTATCGCCACCATACAATTCTTCTATATGCCAAATACAGAATTTAGTTTCCTTACTTGTTCTAGGGCCTCTTTGAAGTGGGATGTTTGTCCGTTGCTCTCTCACCCTCTGGTCCCGCTGAGGTCTCTGTGGTGGAGTTTGGGATTCAGGCTTAGATTCAGGACGGGGCTGCAAAATGTATCAGCACAAAATGAGCGTGTACAGAAGACAAGTAAAATTAAAATTTATTCTGACTGTAACCATTAGGAACCAGTGGAAAAAAGGGAAAACAAGCTTAAAAGATGGAATGGAGAAAATTAAGCCCTTTCTTTCATTTAACACACTTGCCGCTGAAGCCTACAAAAGCTACACTGGGTTGGAAGTGCTGATGACAAATGCTTCCTTTCCACAGTGTTTGTCATCGATTTCTGGTGAGAATAGCAATAGACAGATGCATTTAATCCTTAATGTGGCAATGCCTCTTCAAAACTGTGAGGGAGTTGAAGAAGAATAGAAAACAAGTCTAAGTGATATGGCTAGGAGGCAATTATATAGTTAGAAGCAAAGCCCTCTAGAGCCTAGTGTTTTTAACTAAAAAAAAAAAAGGCCATTCCCATTCTTGATCAAATTTTCTCCTAAGAAATTTTAGAAAGAAGCTAATGTTATTGGGAGTGGGAGAGCCAATAAAATGGCTGTGAAATCCATTACTGGTTCCTTTTCTTTTAATACTCTGCTTCAAGTACAGGCAGTCCCTGAATTAAGAACATCCAACCTACAGATAACTTGTGCAGGCTGCCTATGACTAAAAATGGCATATGGCACTTTCTTTACTTAAGCCAAAGAACTGCTGAAGTTGTGCAATGTTTTCATGAACTGCTGAAGCTGCGTATTTTTAATATACAGCCTATTTTCAGTGGTTTTCAGCATTCATGAAAACCCTGAGCAGCTTCAGCAGTTTGCTGGTTTAAGGAAGGAGAGTGCCATTTGCCATCTATGCCGAACATTCCATAAACAATAATCAACTAGTGTCAATTGTAAATTTATGGCATCTATAGATTGCATTAAACTTGTTGATTACTCTTGCATGAATTTGGCGGGTGGTTCCTACCTGTGATGTAGGCAATTTGACAACATGGGGCGGTATGCCCGATACTGGAACTGCTCCACTGGGTGGTAAATTCTTACTTGTCACAGATGCCCATGAAGATGTCTGGAAAAAAAATAGTTTTATTAACAATACTGTACAAAATACCTATGGCCTTCAAGACTGCTCCACTCAACTTCTACCTTTTTCAATTCCACTGGTGCACAGCCTCGTTTATTTACACAACAAGTATATAAAGGTAAAGGTTCCCCTCGCACATACGTGCTGGTCATTGCCGACTCTAGGGGGCGGTGCTCATCTCCGTTTCAAAGCCGAAGAGCCAGCACTGTCGGAAGACGTCTCCGTGGTCATGTGGCCGGCATGACTCAACGCCAAAGGTGCACGGAACGCTGTTACCTTCCCACCAAAGGTGGTCCCTATTTTTTCTACTTGCATTTTTAGGTGCTTTCGAAACTGCTAGGTTGGCAGAAGCTGGGACAAATAACGGGAGCTCACCCTGTTACACGGCAGCACTAGGGATTCGAACCGCTGAGCTGCCGACCTTTCGATCGACAAGCTCAATGTCCTAGCCCCTGAGCCACCGTGTCCCTGACAAGTATATACTTGGTATTTAATATTTGTCACCATTTAAGTTTTTCCTTCAAATTATCTCAGCAGTTAAGAATAAAACTTAAAAATAATTGGTTCTAAGTACTGACAATTAATGAGAATAAAGATGATTAATTTTGCGTACTAAAGTTCCTTTCAATGCATAGCTAAAGTTGTCTTTATTGCATAGCTAAACCATAAATAGGAAGATTTATAGATATTTGGTTCTTATGCAAAGATGCAAATACTGATGGTTATGTCTGAGTTCCTTCCCACTGTGGAGTGCTTTCCATCAGCGGAATGACGAAATTTAAGGAAGGCATGATAGGTTACACAGTTGTGTTGCATAACCATAATCTCTTATCTGCAAATAGGATTTAGATAAAGCTCATTAACACACTGTAGGTCACATTAATGGATTGCAGGTAGCCTTTCAAATTTCTTCAACCTCTGATTGGTTGGCAGAAATATGGTATCTGGGTGTCTATGGAGATATTGTCATTTTGTCAGTAAGCTGTTAAGTGAAACATCTTATAACTACATAGGAAAAAATGTGAGGATTTTGGTAGTGCTTTAAGTTCACACTCTATTTTAAGCGTATTATTAGACTGGGTGACACAATAACATTAAAACCCGATTTAACAGTAATTAACTTAGTGATGCAACTTTAGGGAACTAAAAGCCAGGAAAATTTGCAGGATCCTGTTGCAAATGAACATTAAAAAAAAAAGTAAAAACAGATTTATGGAAGGACAACATAGAGAAAATTCTTGTATTACTCTAGAGTCTTCTTGTACAACAGGTGTTGGATCTGCAGGAACTGGAGAAGGACTCTTCTCAAGAGCTTCCTCAGGAGCTGGTTCCTCTACCACTAGGTCAGGTTTTTCTTCTTGAACTTCTACTTCAGGCTCTTGTTCAGGCTCAGCTTCTGGTTCTGGTTCTGGTTCTACAACTGGTTCTTCTAGCTGTTCCTCCAAATCATTGCTGCTGATGAAAGATCTTTTCATTATAGTCAGCAATTTGTCTACACAGTTCAATAACAGAATCTGCACTGTTTCCAAACCCTCCATTGTGGGATATTTATAAAACGTTCAGTTATTTATAAAATGTCCAATATAATAATTTAATTCAACTCTATACTGGCAGGCAAAAAATGTTCTCTTGAAATCAGTAACATCTCCATCATTTAAAAAAAATAAAAAATCATTCAATTTCTTTTCTTGAATTACATACGGAAAATATGGCTTCCAAATACATTATTTCTAAAAATGAAAAGAACTGATAGGTGTTTTACATATTCTAAGAACAAGATTGCCAATTACTGCTGAATGGTGAAAACTGGACTCTAGAATTAACAACGGACCTTCTGTTATCTATCAGCAGAGCAATGAGAGGTGACTTTTAAACAAAAGTGAGATAAGACTGGATTTTCTGAGAACTGGGCTTTTATTTCAGCTAGAGCAAGAAAAGACATAAAGACAGGGTAACTGGAGTGTCGGGTTGACATACCTGACAGACTGCTCATAGTAAGCTGCTGAATCATCAGCAACTGCCTCTGGAGTCTGTTGCCTTTCCTCAGGCTCTTCTGCCTCTTCCTCGGATTCTGATGAGGGAGAAAAAAAACCTTTGTATCCTACTTTGCACAAATTAAAAGGACAGATCATAATGTTCATTCAATCTTTCATAACTTACTAAATATATGTACATTTTAGATACATACACATGTGCATTTTTAATTGATAACAACATAGCCAGATGCACACATGGGAAAGAGGTTCAGGGTTTTGGGTTCCTCTGGTTTCCATCCATAGCAAAATCCTGATACAGATTTTCAGGGTTCTAGTTTTAGATCTCACAAGTTCTGAGTTGCATTATCCTTTTTCTGGTTCTTATCTTTTCACTGATTTTCACTGTTACTGTAAATTTAGTTCTGCTTCCTCTTTGGAAATATCAATAGGTGCTGCACTTGGGCTTTATACCTAAGCAGAGTCACACATGGTTAATACCTTTATGGAGACATCAAGGGATTCCCAGAGCTGACTAAACTAGACTAAAAAGTAAAATCATCAGAAGATGAGCAGTGACCACTCGTATAATGCTACCATGTAAACAGTATGGACAAGTTCACCAAATCATTAAGACTTGAAAGAGATCTTACCTTTTTATTATTTAAATTATGCAAACAAGTCATGATTTGGCCATTTCACTATTTAGAGGAGTTATTAATAATAAAAAAAACTCACTATCATAATAAAGACAAAATTAAGATTATGGCGCTTACCCTCTGGAGGTTCAGCATTCAAGTCACCAAAAACTTCATCCTGATAGCGAAATATGTCATTATGGACATAAAACTTGTTTGCAACCGATCCCTGTAGACAATACGTGAAAAATAAAATTCAGCAATTTGCTCACCATATATATTTGATTTCATTCTGTCATCCCAAAATCATTTGCAGGTAATCCTCAATTTAGAACAGTTTGTATAGTGACTGTTCAAAAGTTACAATGGCACTGAAAAATATGACCTATGACCATTTTCCACAGTTACAAACTTTCACAGTATCCCCAAGATCATGTGATCAAAAATTCAGATGCTTGGCAACTGATTTATTCTTACGACCATTGCTGTGTCCCAAGGTCATTTGATCACCTCTCTGAATCACTTTAAATACAATATTTAAAATACAACAATAGAGCTCAATGATTAAAAGACAAGAGTGAATTTTCTTAATTTTAGTGACAGACACTCTACTATTTAGTATGATAGTTCAATAGCATTAGTTAAATAAAACAATGAACTTGGTCCATGAAGAATCCTCTTTTAAAGATCGGATATTCCTAATCTACTTGTCATAGAGATAAGAAACGCTTGTTTTCTTACAATTTAATTCCTATAAAACCTGATATTCTTTCAATTCAATATTATGATATATTAGCTGGTATTTTATATACTTTTCTATCAGACAGCATTTCTGTAAGAAAAGCCATGAGCATATCTTTTGCACGCCTCCGCTTTTCCTGGACATCCTTGATATAACTGATACCACAGAAGTTACTGTTTTCTTTTACATTATTTCAAACTATTCAACATGGTATTACAAATAGTAAACATCTAAAAACTAAAATTTCCAACTCCATCAGAAAGTGGAGTAATCGTCCTTAGAGAAATCATAAATAAGGGATCCAAAAGGGAACTAGATTGGCAGTTGTTCTCTTGCTTTTACTACAAGGGGCTGATGCCTATTTTCTACTCACATCTCCTTTTTTAAAGTCATTTAGAGAAGTGGTCACCAACTGGTGGTCCGTGAGAAAATTTTGGTGGTCCACAGAGAAATTATTTGCATTTTTTATATTGCACTAAATCAGGGGTCCTCAAACTACGGTCCCTGGGTGGGATATGTGCACGAGGTCTTTTTGTGTGGGTTGGAGGGGGACAGAAATTCAGACTTGAGTCTGCTTCGGCCTCCTGGTGCAGGGCTTTGGGCAAAGGCTAGAGGGAAGTGCCACTGGTGGTGAAGAGCTGGAGGGCTTGTTCCAGTGGGACTCGCATCGTGGTCTGAAACTGACTGACCATCTCAGCCCACTAAGTCTCCAGGCGCCGGTACCTGGCCTTGCATTCCCTCAGGTCTTCCCCTCTGCTTGGAAATCCCATGCTCGTAGTCCTCAGTGAGGTGCTTCTACTGAGTCTCCTTCTCAGTCAGATCCAATTTGAACTGAGCTGTTTTGCCAACTCTTTCTTGTGGTGGCTGCTTAGCTCCAACAACTGCTTCCTGTTGGGTCCCTAAGGAGCCCGGTGGGGAGGCAAGGAGTGGCTGGGAAGGGAGGGGTGAGTGGAGGCTGGTGAGGTGCCCCTCAATGTGAGTGACATTGAGTTGGCCATGCCCACCCAGTCACATGACCACCTAGCCATGCCCACTCCCAGCCGGTCATTAGGTAGCTCATATTAGTAGTCCGCAGGATTTAAAATTATGAATTTAGCGGTCCCTGAGGTCCGAAAGGTTGGAGACCCCCGATTCTAATGAACACTGACAAAATACTTTTCCAAGAATTGTTATGACAACAAAGAAAAGCTCAAAATCATTATCAATTTGAAATATATTGCTGCAATATATACATTAAACTGGGAAAAGAAAACGTTGCAACATAGAACATTTTATGTATTATAAATGCATAGTCTGAAACTTCGTGGTTGGAATGTCTAAGCATTAGCAATTGGTGATTTTGATTATACATTTAATAAATCCTTAAGTTGATTGGTGTTCTATTGGTTCTATTGGTATTTTGAGATTCTCTTCAAAAGATAGTTGCACATATACTGTATGTATCTATCCAAGTTGTTTGCATAGGATATCATGGCTTGTTTTCACTTTACCTGTTATAAGGACTAAGCAACAAAGACTTATTTACATGGCTATATCACCTTTTAAAGCCTAGAAGGATGGAGTTAACCTAGGGCAACAGCCTATTGTTGGAGAAAGTGTGTACTATAATAAAGCATTATGTAGTTATCTTCTATGCTGTGGTATGTCCAGTCCTTAGAAAAGAAAGAACCCTCCCAGAGACCTTAGGCTTTTGGAGAAAAACCAGGATATAAATGCGATTAAATATTAATCTAACACAGAAATCTGGACAAGCATCACAGAAAAAATAATTAGAAGCCAGAAAAAAATTACAAACTAAAATCTTATCTTTATTATAGTGAACATGCTTTTGATCTCTTGTGAGAATAGTGATAGGCTTGCCTTGCTAGATAGGAAGACTGATTTTAGCCATATATACCAGTAGTCAGCCAAAATGTTCCTCACATGTCAGTTAGATAGTACATTTTTTGTGTACTAATGACTAAGGTCTGGAGCTTGAAAGGAAAGATAACTTGGTTTGATTTACAGAAACAGATTACACATGATAAGAAATTAAGGATAAAATCTCAAGGACAAACTGCCAAGTGCTTCAGGATTTATAGGGCAGTACTAACAGGAAAACATCTTGAGTGGGTCAGGACATACTTGGCTGATGAATATGAGCAACTGTATGTTAGGTTGCAATTCAGTCCCTAAATGTTATCTAGAACGGTGTGAATACTTTTTTTTGCTGACATATGGACAAAATGTGCCCAAAGTAACTGGTAGCATGGAAAGCTATATGTGGCATAGATACAATTATGATTAGTAACCTAAATCTATTCTCTCCTTCTCTCCCTACAAAGTGTTGGGAAAGGTTCATAATGGGAATGGGAATTAAAATTTGTGGGTCATCTGTCAACAAGCAGAGCCTTAAGAAAGGTTTCACATTTAAAAAAACAAGTAAATAATAAAAAAATTAACTAAGAAATAAAGAAAAAACGTTTAAAACTAAGAAAGAGCAAGGAAAAAGTAACTCAAAATGAAGGCGGTGTAACCTTGTGAAGCAGAGCTGAGATTACATGCGTGGATACGAATATACAGATTTAACAATAAATGAATAAGCTTAAATATACATTAGGAAGCATAAATTGGTGTTGAAGTAATTCTTCTTGGTGCCTATGAAAATAAGAATTTCTAAGGTGGTGACAATATTGTTTTTCCTTAGCGAATAGTCATAAATTCTTTGTTATACACACATAGTTTAAGCACAAGTCTATTTGTGCATTCACATGGCATGTGAAGGAATTCGAATCTAAAAGCATAGTTGGCTTTTTAGGATAAAACACTGAGATAATTAGTGAAAAACAGAAAAGCTATGGAAATGTTCCAAATGTGACATATTTTGTAGTGTGCCAGGAATAATCTTGAGAAACTTGAACATGGAAGAACATGAAGTTAAAAAAGAAACAAAGTGAAAGAAAGAGGACTAGAGGAAGAGCTAATATGAGTGTTACATGAAAAAAGCATTAGATGACAGATTTATCTCTCAACAGAATTGAAATAGACTAAAGGAAAAAAGATGTGTGGAAGCTATTTGGAAGACCAAAACTAATTATATTACAGAGTGCTATAAAAATATAGGAAGCTTCATAACAATGGGAAATACAAAAAGGATGTTTTGTGGGATAAAGTGAAAAAGTCTATGGATGAATTAAAATGCATTTTAAAATTCCTGCAAGAAAGAATAGTACATAAAAGGGAGGGGTGTCCTAGTTAGGATGATGTTAACTAGAAAAAATGTTAAAATATGTTTATGAAGTAATTCAGCAACTTTATATAAGCGCAAATAATTCACCTATACCTGGCCATGCAAAGAATGCTGTCACTAAGATCACCAGCTTCCCAGTAGTGGAACTTTAAAGGTAACTTAAAGGTAAAGGAACTTTTTCCTGATAGTAGATAAAAACTGAGCTTTCCAATGTTGGTCTTAGAAGGTTATATGCACTTCAATTCTCTAAGGAGTTAAACCTAGTATTTGGGGGACTTAGCATGCAAGATGAATGAGTCAGATATGTGGAATTGGCATGTAAAGGAGTGCAGCAGGAAGGATGGGGAAAGAGTATCAGAATAGTGAGCAAAGTAACTCCAGCAGTCTTTGGAGCTTAGAGGTATAGTAATTCTTATCTAAAATATGGCAAAAGGAACTGGCTGGATAATTTCTTTCTCAATTTGTCTCCAGCTGCAAATTGCAACCAGACAACCCCCAATGACAAGATTGGAATTAGGGTATGTGATATTCCTTTGTTTCATGTGTTTCTGAATAAAAAGGGTAACTACAAGTTATACATGCATGTTAAAAGTAAAAACAGATGAATTTAAATATCTTGAGAGAATGTTTCTTAAAGATGGGAAAACAAATTTTAAAATTACTTGAAAATGAAACTTGAAAATGCCAGCAATATAGTCTGTTTCAAGAAATGACTGGGGGGGGGGAACTAAAATGGATATCAAGTGCAAAACACACCTATAAAGAATATCTAAATAAAAAGAGAAGATTAAGAACATTAGAATTCAATGAATTGATAAAATACTCAGAAAGAGGTATTAGAAATATAAAAAACAATAGCTAATATGTGAATTGATATTCAGATGAAAAAATGCAAGACTTTTCAAGGATTTTTCAAGTATGAATTCATACAGTGAATAGTGGAATAAACTATATTTAATTAATTTCCTTCCCTTTTTGCAAACAATGCAAACGATGTCCTGGCAAGAATGTAGGTTTGTTTTAGTCAGTAAAAGCCAGATTGTTGTGTCCCACTCCTCCGCTGACGGCTGGGTCAGGGAAATCCGAATCAGGCTTGCCTCTGCAGCTCTGCCCAAAGTCCTAGCAAAGTCCTCAGAGCAGGCAGGAGACCAGTAAGTGACTTCAGCAAGATAAGTTCGACTTTTGCCTGACTCAGAGACTGCCAGAAAGTAGATCCTTTATATAGGCCATGGGGTGTGGCTCCATGACTCAGCACTCATTAAGGCCTGCCCCTCCCTTCCCTCTGTTGCCTCCGCCTATCCAATCTTCTGATGCGAGGATTACTCCAATCAGCTGTTGGGAATAAACCCTCCTCAGGCTCACATGCTGTGGAGGAGGGGGAGGGGTCTAGCTGCTCCGTTTGCCTGGGCATGGAGTCAGGGCTGGGGCAGGGAGATTCTCCTTCTTCTGCAGTTTGTGTGGGCATGGAGCCAGGACTGGGACCGGGAGGCATACATTCCTCAGTGTTCGGGAGCAGGTAAGAAGGCCCCGGCTGCTCTGAGGGCGGGCAAGACACAACACAGATAGTGAGATTTCTTATCTACAACTTGTTAGAGAGATTTTTATGGCAAAAAAAAGTCTTACAAACCATCCAGCAATATCTAAAATACAAAAATATAGACAAGGATTTCCCTGTATTTACATACCTCAGGGGCAAGGACAAAAGTTTGCATGAATCTCCGCATCGGCTGAGTGTTATTAGACAGCTCACCCATGACCTGCACAACAACACCATCGTTAATAGTGGCATGAGCATCCACGTGGCGGATCTTTGTGCGGCAATCCTTAAAATTCAGTGACAACACCTTCTTGTGGATATCCTAAAGAATGGAGAGAAGGAAAAATACATTGGGATAATAATAATAATGAAAGTAGGGACGTGTACATAACAGGATCCAAATCCAAAACAAATCATTGAGTTCTGGAAATTCTGATAATCCATTTAGATTGGCAGAAACCCAGTAAAAAAAAATGCAGTACATTTTGACTATTCCAGGTTTCACATGAAATAAAATCAACAGAAATCTCAGAAAGCACGAAACCGAAAATAAAAATCTAGATCACCCTCACTCTCTTCTTATCCTACACATTTTCTCAGCATCTTCTGCTGTTTCCCCCACCTTAGACATCACTACTTGTGCCTGTCCTGGGTACCTACTCTTTAATGTAATGATCTCTGCACTAAGAAATAAGCTTCCAACACCTTCACTGCTTCTCTCTCCTTCTTTCAACCACTAGCAAGAATTACATAGTTTTCAAGGAAGATTCTAAGCCTTTTTCCTGCTCTTATTCCCTCCCAACTACTACTTCTGCCATACTGTGTTCCATATATGGACTAAACAAAACTGAACAGAAATTTTTATCCATTTTAGGTTCAAGTATGAACATAGTATTTTTTTTTAAAAAGGAAGATATCAAATGTATTCCTTTGTTAACCTAATCCTCTTTTTAAAAATATATAGCTTGATTAACTTTCCTATTTAAATTAGAAATTTGTGCCACTATATCCAAAATTCATTCTCTACAGCAGGGTAAAGTATAATACCTGGATGTATAGTATATAAAGTATATAGTTTATATGTATACTATATAAAGTATAGTACCTGGATGAAACTGTCTATCTAGACCCGTTCCAGTCCGGCTTCCGGCCCGGATACAGCACTGAGACGGCTTTGGTCGCGTTGGTGGATGATCTCTGGAGGGCCAGGGATAGGGGTTATTCCTCTGCCTTGGTCCTATTAGACCTCTCAGCGGCTTTTGATACCATCGACCATGGTATCCTGCTGCACCGGTTGGAGGGATTGGGGGTGGGAGGCACCGTTTTTCGGTGGTTCTCCTCCTATCTCTCCGATCGGTCGCAGACGGTGTTGACAGGGGGGCAGAGGTCGGCCCCGAGGCGCCTCACTTGTGGGGTGCCGCAGGGGTCGATTCTCTCGCCCTTCTGTTGAACATCTATACCGCTGGGTGAGATCATCAGTGGTTTCGGTGTGAGGTACCAGCTGTACGCTGATGATACCCAGCTGTACTTTTCCACACCGGACCACCCCAACGAAGCTATCGAAGTGTTGTCCCGGTGTCTGGAGGCCGTACGGGTCTGGATGGGGAGAAACAGGCTCAAGCTCAATCCCTCCAAGACAGAGTGGCTGTGGATGCCGGCATCCCGGTACAGTCAGCTGCAGCCGCGGCTGACTGTTGGGGGCGAGTCATTGGCCCCGATGGAGAGGGTGCGCAACTTGGGCGTCCTCCTGGATGAACGGCTGTCCTTGGAAGATCATCTGGCGGCCGTCTCCAGGAGGGCTTTTTACCAGGTTCGCCTGGTTCGCCAGTTGCGCCCCTTTCTAGACCGGGATGCCCTATGCACAGTCACTCACGCTCTCGTGACGTCTCGTCTGGACTACTGCAATGCTCTCTACATGGGGCTCCCCTTGAGGAGCACCCGGAGGCTCCAGTTAGTTCAGAATGCGGCTGCGCGGGTGATAGAGGGAGCCCCTCGTGGCTCCCATGTGACACCTCTCCTGCGCAGACTGCACTGGCTACCTGTGGTCTTCCGGGTGCGCTTCAAGGTTTTGGTGACTATCTTCAAAGCGCTCCATGGCATAGGGCCGGGATACTTACGGGACCGCCTGCTGCTACCGGATACCTCTCACCGACCCGTGCGCTCTCACAGAGAGGGACTCCTCAGGGTGCCGTCGGCCAGACAGTGCCGGCTGGCGACACCCAGGGGAAGGGCCTTCTCTGTGGGGGCTCCCACCCTCTGGAACGAGCTTCCCCCAGGACTTCGCCAACTTCCTGACCTCCGAACCTTTCGCCGCGAGCTTAAGACACATCTATTTATTTGCGCAGGACTGGACTAGATTTTAAATTCGAATTGGTTTTAATGGAGATTTTATTATTTTTATTATCATCATTTTAATTATTTGGCCAATTATAGTAAGTTTTTTAATGGATGTTTTTATTTGTATTTATATGTATATTTTTAACTGGTTGTTAACCGCCCTGAGTCCCTAGGGAGATAGGGCGGTATAAAAATATGAAAAATAAATAAATAAAATAAAATCCCTGAAAAGTATACAGTATCTGACTAAAGTAACATAGCAAAAACCAAGAGACACTCAGGGATTATACTGATGCTTAAAGCCTAAGAAAGTAGAATAATATCATCTTGTTATTGGCTGGCAGTCAAATAGGAAGTCCTGATTACCACATCCCAGTCTAAAAATCAATTTCCAAATTTGAACTGCTATTATTTTCTAGACATCTTACATAATGGCTTTACAAATGCTTACAGATTGTCCATGAACGGCATCCGCTGGTTTTCCATTGGAATCCAAGCCACCATGAACATATGAAGAATTCTTTCCATAAAATCTGTGAGACAACAATTTATAAACACTGTATTTACATACAATTTCAATGTACCAGGTGCATTTTCTCAACGTTTTATGTACAATTTTGCATTAAGCAAGAGATATAGGCTCTAAATAAACAACAATTTACCAAACCGATTTCTGCAATAGTTATTGGTAAGGCTCAATCTTTCACCTCCCATGACCTGCACAATAACAAAATGAAAGCAGAAGGAATTTTGATATTATTTCAGGCTTGTCACAATAAAAAAAAAATTAGAGATTAAAAATTGGGGGAAATCAAGATTTAAGTCATTAACCTCCAGTATCTCTTCTAAGTATGTTCAGTTAATTGCTCTCATTTAAGTTGTTTAGTATCTAAAGCTTCCAGCTCTTTTGCAGAAAATTTGTCTGAATCCTATTTATACAATTTAAAATATAGTAACTTACAAATTCCATCAACTCCAGCAGAGCTACTAGAAAATACTGGTAGTTTGTGGGAATTGTAGTTGGAAATAATGCAAATGGTTAGTTTGGGCTTGTTTCCTGGTTTTTAGTTATGCATTATTTGCAAGCTTTTTATCTTACTGCTGTATGTTATAATGAATTCATGTAATTAAGAGGCACTAGAACCCAAAATTCTTTTTTTTTAATACAACAACTACTTGCAGTCTAAACAATCAGCACAGAACAACCTTGCTTATTTTCCCTTGGCTTGTGCCAAGGCGATAAAGTAGAATTCTGAGCCAAAAATCCGTAATTTAATGTTGCTGAAATGGGGGGGGGGAGTGCCCATAAAATGATGAATTTAAAATAAATAAATACATGTATACGTATTTCATAGGAAGGGAAATCTTCAGACTGAGAAAGTCCCTAATTGAAATAAATGTTATATTGGGATTTGCTTTGTTTGTCCTATTAATATGTTGGCTTTGTACCTCAACGTTTATTTAAAGAATTGGGGAGAAAAAAAACAGGGACTCTGGTAACAGATTCTAATTTTAATTAACTGATTTTCCATCAAGTGAGAACAGTATTACCGTACATTTCTCTCATTTTTTAAAAATAGGGAATTATTCTAATATTTTCAAAAATTATCTTTGAACATATAATTAGGTTAATTGAGTAGCATGGTCTGCCATTTCACCTATTTTGTGATTTGCTCAAAATTCCCATTGTTTCATACTGTCTGAATACTTACATCACTTTTGAGTTTTGTTCCACTAGACTAGAACACCTATTTCAACTTTTGCTCTGTCAAAATACAGCCAAACGTAAAATATGAAGCTGCATGTTTGCTTCATCCAGGTACCTGATAACTTGAATTCTAAATAAACTACTGAAAATGCCCCCCAAAATAATTGTTTATATCCAAACATGAAGAAATGTAGATGAATTACATGACTACATATGTATTTCCTAACATATGCAATTATTATTTAAGACATACAATCAAGCAGTAAACAACAGTCTACTCAAGAAGCTACCAAGGAGAAAGTAGCATCCCACCAACACTGAAAGAGCAACCTACAGTGTATAAACAGAGAGCAAATCCCTCTCCTTTCTACCAATGAAGAAGTAACAGAAATCTGGTAGCAAAAAGCTTGCAAGCAAACAGCCAAGCTCAGAGCAAAGACTCCACAGTTCAACCATGAGCTACATATATTCTTTTCTACTGGTATTATTTATGAATTTCTCCTAATGTATTTTTCATCCAGTGTTATCAAAAAGATAGAGATTAAAAAAAACCTGAATGATATCTTCCTTCTGACCTGCATATTAGTTACAAAAATGCAAATTAGGCTGGTTAGTATTCAAATATCAAAACAATTTCTCCCCATTTTTACCTTGGTTGGCTGAGGGGAATTCTAGAATATAGAGTTTTTAAAAAGGCATCTTAATTCATAGAACAGTATCTCTAAAATACAATGTAGTATCTTTCCTAATAGAAGAGATCCTCTACTTATAACCATTCAGAATCACAGTACTGAACAAAGGGATTTATGACCCATGCCCAAAGTTACAATTGTTGCAGTGATTCCCTGGTCTGGTCATATGATAAAATTTGAGCACTTATCCTGCCTACACTTAAGAATGCAGGGGAGGCAGCTACTTTCCTCCACTCACCTGACTTTCTCCCATCTATGTTCTTTTGCCCCTGCTACGCTACCTTGCAGGGCAGCAAACTAAACCACCTAGCTACCTTCTGTCCTAGTTCTTCACCAAACTTTTGCAGCCAGATGCAGTGGCCAAAGCAGAAGTGCCTCATTCCCTTTGCTACCTTCTTTTCATACCCTTTTCATTGCTCATCTGCCTCCTGCAGCCATTTACTACACATGGCTAAAGCCAGGAATTGTTCAGGAAAGCTTTTTGTTGCTTGTCTGCCTCCCTTTAGGATCCGGCTGAATGCCAAGCCTCCTAGGGCTTTCCCCATCCCACTGAAACACCCCTGCATTCCTTATCTGGGACTCATCTGCTTAACACCCATAATGCGCTCTTAAGTATCACAACCAGTGATTCTCTCTCAACGATCACAATCAGAAGTGTACCAAGACTGTGGTCTTTGAGCAAAGCAGCCACATGGCGTCTCGCTGAACGACTGCTTTACTCAACAACTGCCATTTTGGCCACAATTGTGGCTATAAGACTAGGATTAACTGTTGTAGAAAGGAGTGGGGCAATTCATGTTCCTTTTAAAATCTGCATCAAAGAATTACCAAATTTGTTATTTGAAAGTGGCACAGAAAAAGTATCTAAGGTATCTTCTTGCATAATACAAAATTTTAAGGGGTGGTGGTTGTTCTTTAATGTAGCAAGCAAATTGCTAAAAGCAAATTGTAAGAAGCTGGTGTAACAAAAAGGAATGAAGAACAAGGTTTATGACATATGCAAATATCAAACAGAAGAACAGGTTAATTTATGGTTAGAAAATCTTTCAAAGGTAAGTTGAAAACCGTACCTGTGCAGATAATCTGGTGCTTGATTCAGCAGAGTATAATACTGTCTCACAAACTCCCGCCCAACCAGCAGGGGACTTGGCTTCTCCATCACCATTTCTTTGGTCAACTGAAAACTGAAGGCCAAAATCTTCATAAAAATTTGAACACATCTAAAGTCTTGCAAGTTAAATTTGGCTAAGTTAATGTATTATTTATTTCATATTTTATTAAATTATCCTAAAACTTAAGCACTATTCAGGGATATAAAAGAATTTAATTTTCTTAGGGTCCTTAAGCACATGAGAAAGCTCAGTCTATATACTGGCTTTGCATATTCAGCCCGAAATATAGGAGTTATGTCTAGCTTCCAGAAAGATCTCATATGAAAGGAAAAAGTTATCACACATTCAGGTTCTTCCAATACACTCATCAGAATATGCACGAAAGTGTCAAATGGTCTCCTGTTATCTCATCTACACTGAGAGAAGCAATAACAGATCAATTCTTAATCAATTTCTTTTCTTCTGGAAAAGTCCAGCAAAATACTTTCTTCTCCCTTCTATAAATCACACAAAATAGGACCCTATGAAAAGACCTGAAGATGCTTCATTTTTATCAGTATTTTTATCAATGTTATCTTGCCTAGGTAGTGAAACAGCATTTATCAGATATCTGACCACTTTGCTGGCCTTTACTATTTTCTACAGCTATATGTGCAGGACTGTTTTACCAACAAAATGCTTTAGCTGTTTTCATGAATTCTGGAGGAAGGGACTGTATGTCGCCCAAAGTCCATTGGAATTGGGTTGCTATAATTTAAATAATAGTTTTTTACAAATACATTTCCAGCAAAATTCTGTCTGAATTTTCCCGAACTTGTAAAATATTCATTGTTAATGCCTACTGATTAAATCATAAACTAAGTAATCAGGCTTACTTTTTGAAATATGGTTTAGATAAACTGGTATCTGATACAACTAGTCAAACACTATCTACCGTATTTTTCAGAGTATAATATGCTCCGGACTATAAGACACACCTACCTTTTTGGTGAGGAAAACAAGAAAAAGAAATCTGTCTCTGAGCAATTTTACCTTGTTGCAGCAAACAGCCTGCTTTAATTTCACTTTCGTTTTTAGCATAGCTTGATTAGCACAAGAAAAAAAAATCTGCTCCCAGAAATTTACCTCCTTGCAGCAAGCAGCAGAGGCCAGTGCAGCAATAGGCAATGGCAATCCCTGCAGCCTGAAACAGCTGAGAGTTTGGAGGCTGATGTAAAGGACTTGTGCTAATTAGGCTGTGCTGAAGCTGAAATGGGCTGTTTCTTCTTGCTGCTTGCTGCAAGGAGGTAAATTGCTGGGAGACAGCAGCCATAGGGTGGGGGATAGTGGGTGGGTGGGGGCTACATTCAGTGCATAAGATGTACCCAAATTTTCACCCACTTTTAGGGGGGGAAAGGGTGCGTCTTATACTCCGAAAAATACGGTACTTCAGAAATTAATATTGTCAGGCCTAACATATCAGATATCAGATGTAAAACTGTTCATGAGTTTGAAAATATTTACTACTACCATAATAGGTTAGCCCAGTGATTCCCAAAGTGTGAGGGAGCCGCGCTATCGTCATAAGGGCGCCGCGAAATATTCAATTAATATCTGCGCCCGCTGGGTCTAATGCTGATGCGCCATTTCTGAAACGTCTAGTGCGCATGCGCAGTTACAAGTCAGATTTCTATTCGTTTGTTATCACCTTCTCAGTGCTCGCATATGTTTTTGTTTGTTGGGCTAACTTAATAGTGTGGTGGTTAAGTTACTTTTCAAAAGCTATTTTTCTGATCACCCTAAAATGGACAAATTCTTATTAAACTTGAATAATCAAGATAGTGCTAAATCTATAGACGAAGTTCCACAAACTAGTGGCAAGGGTTCCGAGAAGCGGCGTCGTAAATATGACGACAGTTACTTGGATTTTGGCTTTACATCAATAAGCGAAAATGATAAAGAGAGACCACAGTGTGTATTGTGCATGAAAGTTTTGGCACCGGAATGTATGCTTCCAAGTAAGTTAAAACGACATTTAGAAACCAACCATTCTAACTTTGTTGGTAAACCTCACAACTTTTTTAAAAGAAAGTTAATGGAATTAAAACAACAAAAAGGCAGCATTTATAAACATATGTCAATACCAAATAATGCTTTGCTAGCATCATACAAAGTTGCATATAGAGTTGCTAAGTGTAAAAAGCCCCATACTATTGCTGAGCAACTCATTCTACCGGCTGCTGTAGATTTAGTGAACATTATGATTGGTGAGTCGGCGGGGAAACTACTTTCAAATGTCCCTTTGTCTAACAATACAATCAGGTTCAGCAGAAGAGATATACTATGGATACTGACTATTAGGGAATTTCATCAGATGGGACTCGGAACAAGAGCCTTTTCTACTGCGGCGCCTGCTTTCTGGAACATCACTCCCCCCGAGTTTAGACTGGCCTGACCCATTGGCCATTCGGAAGAGCTTGAAGAGATAATTCTAGCCTGGGGATCTAGTGGTGGTATGAAGTTGATAAGATGGCTGTATTGTTTGTAAGCTGTTGGAAAATACTCTCCTGCATTTTACGTTGTATGGTTAATATTTTTAATTGTGTTTTTCATTGTTGCTGAAGCTCTGCCCATCCACCAGTCCCCACCCTTCAGCCTCTGCCTCCCAGCAATTTACCTCCTTGCAGCAAACAGCAAACAGCCTGGTCAGCTTCAGCACAGCCTGATTTAGCACCAGCAGCTGATTGGCGGTTGGACTGACCTCCTGGAATACCACCTATCAGCTGTTCTAGGCTGCAGGGATTGCCACCACCCGTCACCACCCATTGCTGCTGCCTATCGCTACCTCTGCTTGCCCCATTTTCGGCCTCTATGCACCCCATTTTTGGCCCGTTCCAGGTGGCGATTCCCGCCGCCTGGAACAGGCCAAAAACAGGACACAGAGGCCAAAAATGGGGCACATGGAGGCAGTGATGAATGGTAGCAGCAACGGGTGGTGGCAATCCCCGCAGCCTGGAACAGCTGATAGGCTGTATTCCGGGAGGCCAATCCAACCGCCAATCAGCTGCTTGTGCTAAATCAGGCTGTGCTGAAGCTGTCCAGGCTGTTTGCTGTTTGCTACAAGGACGTAAATTGCTGGGAAGCAAAGGCAGATTTTTTTCCATTGTTTTCCTCCCCAAAAGCTAGGTGTGTCTTATACCTACAGGATACCTACGGGACCGTCTACTGCCAACGTCTATCTCCCAACGACCGGTGCGCTCTCACAAAGAGGGGCTCCTCAGGGTGCCGTCAGCCAAGCAATGTCGGCTGGCGGCCCCCAGGGGGAGGGCCTTCTCTGTGGGGGGCTCCTACCCTATGGAACGAGCTTCCCCCTGGACTCCGACAAATACCTGACCTTAGGACCTTCCGCCGCGAACTTAAAACCTTCTTATTTCGTCTTGCTGGACTCGCTTAAATTTTAAATTATCAAATTGATTTTATGAGTTTTAAATTTTTTGTAAATTTTAGAGGGTAATATTTTATCTATAAGTAGCCATATCAAATAGGTTTTTTAAGGGTTGTTTTTAGTTTTGTATTGTTTTCTTTCTGCATTTTATTCTTGGCTGTACACTGCCCTGAGTCCTTCGGGAGAAGGGCGGTCTATAAATAAAAATATTCTATATTCTATTCTATACTTTGGAGCATCTCCGCCGTGAGCTTAAGACACATCTATTTATTTGCGCAGGGCTAGCCTAGGGTTTTAGTTTTTAAATTTAGTTTTTAATGGGGTTTTATATTATTTTATTCTAGTGATATTTTTAATTCGGCCTAATTAATAAGTTTTTTAATTGTTGTTTTTACCTGTATTATTTGCATGTTTTTGTCTGGCTGTGAACCGCCCTGGTCCTTCGGGAGATAGGGCGGTATAAAAATTTGAATAAATAAATAAATAAATAAAATCTTATAGCCCGAAAAAAATGGTAAATGATAGATGAAACATATTAATATTCTGAATGAATTCTAGATTAACTGCTTGGAGGCATCAATCCTAAAGTCAATGACAGGATTGGCTAGGCTGAAATAATGTTTTTGGATAGTGCATTTCAAACTGTTACCGATTTACTCTTTTGCTCAATAACCAAAGTAAAATAATATACAATATAAAATACAGTTTAACATAAATACTTCTTGAAACCTGGTTGAACTACATATCCATATGTTTTTCTGCAACAATATAAAATTATTATTATAGAAAAAGAAAATATGTCAATCCATGTTGATACATACAGGTTCTGTAACAATATTACAAGGACAGATTTGGCTAGGACAAATTGAAATCTGGATCTGTGCTTGATCTGGCTTCTATATCTGAACTGTCCTACTGTAGTCTGTTATTGTGCGTAAGCAAAGAAATCCAGATATATTATCAAAGACCCATACAAGGCAACACTGACCAGAATAAATACTAAATTATTTGTGAATTCTTTTAGTTATGAATTATACTGTATAATTATACTGTATTTAATGAAGTTAAACAGATTAACAAATGCCTACTAACTCACTTGAATGCATGACAGTTGAGTTTGAACAGATACCATTATACTGTAGAGATCAGAAATAAACAATAAGTTATATGATATTGTAAACTGAAATTGCTTAGCAATTGGTTTCTGATATAAAAAAGATAAAAAACCCATCTTGTAATTTTACAGTAATATCAAGAATGAATTATTGTGAAGTCTAGCATCAGGTTAATATGAGAAGAACGTCCTTGATGGTATTCTTGAGTTCCGTAAAAAGAAACTCCCTAAAAAGAAACTCACTTAGAAAAAAATAATTTGGACCAGAATTTCCATCACTAAGTGATGTAGTCATAAAGTGCAACATGACATGACCACACAGATTAGCAACATAAATTCTAATGTTCATGGCTGCTGTTAAGCAAATCACCGTGTACCATTAAGTGAGGGTGTCACAATTGGTAACCTCCTGCTGGATTCCCCATTAATTTTGCTTGTAGGAAGCCAACAAAGGTCACAAATGGCAATCTGGACATTCAGATATTGTAACTTGAAGCTGGGTACTAAGGGCCTGGATCCCAATTATGCAATTATAAGTATGCTGCAATCAACAGGAGTATAAGGACCGTTGATAACTGCCACTTGTTCAGCACCATTTTAAGTTTGAGTGGTCACTGAGGACCACATCTACTGTAATTCAACCTGGTGGCAGAACTTCAAAACTTAGTAAGTGATGACCCCATCAGTAATGCTTCTTTTTTTATGTAAATCACAGTAGCATTTAGGCTTATATACTGCTCCGTAGTGCTTTATAACATTCTCTGAACAGTTTACAAATGTCAGCATATTGCCCCCACAATCTGGGTCCTCATTTTACCAGGGCTCAGGCTGTAAGAAGCCTGTTATTAAAACACAGCTGCCTGCAATTACTGCAGGTTCTAGTCCCACCAGGTCCAAGGTTGACTCAGCCTTCCATCCTTTATAAGGTAGGTAAAATGAGGACCCAGATTGTTGGGGGGGCAATAAGTTGACTTTGTAAATATACAAATAGAATGAGACTATTGCCTTACACACTGTAAGCTGCCCTGAGTCTTCGGAGAAGGGCGGGATATAAATGTAAACAAGCAAACAAAAAAAAACCTCAGAAGGATGGAAGACTGAATCAACCTTGAGCTAGGAGGATCAAACTCCTGGCTGTAGGCAATTAGCCTGCAATACTGGATTCTAACTACTGAGCCACCATGGCTCATAAAAATCCATTTTGGGGATTTAAACCTGTACAGGATAGATATCCAGTATATAAACTAGCACACTGATAGCATGTCCTCTCAGAATAGAATCCATATATAGGAAGTTCCCAGGTTAACAATGAGTTCCATTCCTAACTCTGTCTTAAACCCAAATTCCGGAAGTTGGAATTTGTACTTACAAACAGACTATGTATTACTAAAAATGGCAGACAGTATTGTCCTTTCTTGAGGCGACAAAACATTGAAGCTATGCAATGCTTTCACAACAGATGAAAACAGACAGTATATATCAACAACCTCAGATATGCAGATACCACCACTCTAATGGCAGAAAGTGAAGAGGAACTAAAGAGCATCTTGATGCGGATGAAGGAGGAGAGTGCAAAAGTTGGTTTGAAACTCAACATTAAGAAAACTAAGATCATGGCATCCAGCCCTCTCAATTCCTGGCAAATAGATGGGGAAGAAATGGAGGTAGTGACAGGTTTTATTTTCCTGGGCTCCAAGATCACCACACATGGGGACTATAGCCAAGAAATTAAAAGATGCTTGCTCCTGGGGTGGAAAGCTATGGCAAATCTAGACAGCATACTAAAAAGCAGATACCTCAACCTGCCAACAAAAGTGCGTATAATCAAGGCTATGGCTTTCCCAGTTGCAATGTATGGCTGTGAAAGTTGGACCATAAGGAAGGCTGAGTGCCAAAGAATTGAGACCTTTGAACTATGGGGCTGGAGAAGACTCAATCATGGACTGCAAGGTGATCAATCCAGTCAGTCCTAGAGGAGATTAATCCTGACTTTGGAAGGCCAGATCCTGAAGATGAAACTCAAATACCTTGGCCACCTAATGAGAAGGAAGGACTCACTGGAAAAAAGCCTAATGCTGGGAAAGACTGAGGGAAAAATAAGGGGATGACAGAGAATGAGGTGGCTGGATGAAATCACTGAAGCAGTCGGACTCCAGGGGATGGTTAGAAGACAGGAAGGCCTGGAGGAACGTTGGCCATGGGGTCATGATGGGTCGGACACAACTTCGTGACTAACAACAATTTGCTTTCACAAATCTTGTCTCCAAATTTCAGCATTATTTCCTTACCCCCTTCACATTTTTCAGTAATGTATGGGCATAGCAACAAAATCTGATTCTGTATTTCCCTTCAGCAAGAAAATCCTATATAGACCAACCTTGCTTAGTGACTGCCTGAAGTTACGATGGACCACCAAAAAGGTGGAGTTTCAACAGGCACACATGTCCCCCAACCCCCAAGTCTTGTGGTCTCATTTTGGGCACTTGGCAACTGCTCACATTCATAGCTGTTTACAGCATTCTTCAGCATTTGTTTCGTTTCCAGGGTTTACTTCTGATTTCCAATGAAAAACACGGATATCATAAATTTGTTTTAATGACTGTGCTGCTCATTGTAACGACCAGCACAAAAAAAATCATAAAATTAGGCAGTCCGATTAAGGGCCACTATGACTTATAATCATAACTCTGGACTCAATTATGGTTGTAAATAGAGGACTACTGTAGTCAGAAATTCCAATATATGTAACCGGAAAGTTATAAAAGACCATACTTAGGCACCAACTATCTAGGAACTGGAAGGATAGATCTGCCTTTTACATCTAGAGCAGGGGTGTCAAACTCAAGGCCCCGGGGCCAGATCCAGGCCACGAGATGCTTAGATCTCAAGGCCCCGGGGCCAGATCCAGGCCACGAGATGCAGCAGCGCCCTGGAAATAGCGAAGGATCTACCCACGCTGCCTCTTCCAGCAAAAATGGAGCTTGCAAGGGCCACAAGAGGCCCTTTTGAGCTCCGTTTTCACTGGCAGAGAGTTGCAGGAAGCAGTCCCAGCCGAAAACGGAGCTTGTGAAGGCTGCACATGCCCCACCCCCAAGCTCTGTTTTCGCTGGCAGCGTCACAGCCAACAATGGAGCTCAGGAGCCCGTTTTGGCTGGCAGAGCACTCGGGCCACCACAGGTACCACCCCTGACACAAGTGACATCATGCTGGCCATGCTCATCCTGGCCACATCCACCCAGGCTCCCCGAGGTAAAACACAACCCTGATATGCCCTCAACGAAATTGAATTTGACACCCCCGATCTAGAGTGAAATGTTCCAGAAGACTCCAGGGAATTCAGCTTCATACACATAATCTGCAGGTACTCCTGTCACCTAATGCATGGGAATAACTTACAGTAAGATGTTACAGGTAAAAGAATTATACCCAACAGTAGTTTATTTGAAATATTCTTCTTCTTCAAGCCAGGGGATTAATAGAACTTTTTTCAGTCTGGCATGCAATCTGTTGTTGTTGTTTTTCTGTTGTCACATTTTTAAAACTGTGAAATAGTTTTCATAAGCTGCTTAGAGATTTTGACCATCCAGCAAGGAGGAATGTGATGGATACTATATAGTACATTTGCCAGCAGCAGAAGAGAAAAATATAGAAGACTCAATTAAACTGAACATGTATTTTCTTCAGTTTCTTTCAACTATATTATCTATCCATCTGTACAATATCACATTTAGGAGCATCTGTTGTCACTCTTTAAGGCACTCCATTTTAATCATGGCGACCAAAAATGCTGAAACTTGGATTCAGATAGGAAGACAATATAAATTGATAGAAATTGATTAAGTCCTTCTCAGCATAAGAATTTTAAATTGCATGTAGGGAACTCAAAAGGAGTGCAGGACATAGAAATAAAAACTAAAATTTGCATAACTATCATTAATAACCTCACTTATTTAATCGTATTTATAGAGCTGCCAATATCACAAACTGTGACTATGAGCAGCATATAATAAAAACGAGACACAATATTTTTTTAAAAAATAAAGAATTAAAGAATTGGTGTTACAAACTAGTAGAGGATTTGATGTTATGGACTTGAAATCCTGGGATTAGAAAACTTACAACTCCGTCGATTTCGACATGACCTGTGTTTAACACACAAAATCATCTATTGCAATATCCTTCCTATAAAAGACTACTTCAGCTTCAATCACAATATTACAAGAGCAAAAAATAGATTCAAGCTAAATGTCAACCGCTTCAAACTTGATTGCAGAAAATATGACTTCTGTAACAGAGTTGTTAATGCTTGGAACTCATTACCTGACTCCATAGTCTCTACTCAAAAATCCCAAAATCTTCAACCAAAAACTGTCTACTATTGACCTCACCCCATTCCTAAGAGGACTATAAGGGGCATGCATAAGAGCACAATAGTGCCTACCGTTCCTGTCCTATTGTTCCCTTCATTATATCAAATTAATATAGTTGATGCATATTTTTTTTACTTTTATATATATATATATATATATATATATATATATATATATATATATATATATATATATATTCTTCAAGATATGTTGTTTTATCTATGACAATTGTTTGTGTATACTGTTGTGACAAAAAGAAATAAAAAAAACCAATGCAGCCATTTCCTGGAGACCCCGTAGCTTACTGATCCAATCATGTTTTGAGGGACGTCCGATGGGGCCACTCTCACCTTGAGAATTAGGTTCCACAAGGCATAAAAGGCCCACCACCTGGGTCTTATCACGCGTAGCATTTTTTGTAGACTCACAACATACCTTTTTTGCTAGACTTGATCAGATGGCCAGAGATAATCAGGGAGAAGTGGTCCTTCAAACAGTGTGGCCCATGTCATATAGAGCTTTAAAAGCCAAACCAACACCTTGGTTTTGCCAAGGGAACACATAATTGCCTACACCATCACATTTAGCACCAGATTGATGCTTTGAGATACTCTATATGTGGAGTGCATTGCAGTACAAGAGTTGATCAGAACATGAGTGGATCATAAGCAGAGCCTCCCAATCCAGGAATGGGAGCAACCAGTACACAACATGAAGCTGTGCAAAGGCCCTTCTAGCTATGACTACCACCTGCTGTTTGAGTAAGAGTTGAAAGTCTAGGAGGATCCCAAGACTGCATAAAGTCTGTTTGGGGCAGTGCAAATCTATCCTGTAACAAAGATGGCAAAGTTCCTGAATCGGAGGGCCCCGAAATCTTGGAGCCAGTCAGTCTTTCCAGGGCTCAGCTGAAGTATGTTGTTCCACATCTAGCTCCCTATAACCACCAGGTACTAGGGCACATCACTTGATTCCCCAGAAGGAGAAAGATATAATTGGGTATCATCAGCATAATACCTCACGAAATGGCGATGGAGAATTTCATCCAGCAGCTTCGTGTAGTTTTTGAATAGGAGAGAACACCAAACCCTATGGCATACTAGATAGAATGCATGCTGATTTCTATGGATTAGGCAGCAACATTGGTGATCTAATTCAAGAAGGTCTAGCAGCAACTATTACTAGCATTTTCAAAAACAATGTGTTCGTTATTATAATTTGTTTAATATTTATTAAAAGTATTTCTTAATATTAACATCCCATACCAAAGTTAATCACCTTTTTTTTCATTTTAGCTATTACCAATTAATTTTAGCCTTTTCAAATAATCAGAACAGTACCTATACATGGATGGCAATCCATTTATTTTCTCTAGTATTTTTCTGGATTTTATTCAACCATTATATATTGTGTACTGAGCCTCTTATGTCACTACTTAATATTCACCCTATATTTAACTATGGATTGGGGAACTTTGGCCTTCAAATATCAAACATGTAGTAGTCTTTCCCACTGAGCACTAGGTGCTAAGAGTTATCATATATTCCCCATCACTGTGAAAGATCCTTTTGGCAAATGGAGATATTCTTAAAATGCATTATTAAGATAATTTTTACTCTGACATCTTAAGAATTAACAACAGCTATAGGATTAAACCATCAGTGAGGCAAATCTGCTATGGAATCCTTAGGTTAGAAGCAGAAATTTCCAACTGTTTCAATAATAAAATTGCTAATAGTAAAATGTGCAAATTTTATCCCAGAGTAGGAGAAACTATCCTAATACTTCCCTTCTACTTTGCTATCAAAGAAACAGACATGTCATAAAAGGAAAGACTTTCCTTTTCATCCTCACTAGAATAAACTCAACATGGTTGACAAAATGGCAGTTCCTCCTCTATGAACTCTTCTCTCACTATACACTAGTCTCCATAGAAATATCCTGCTCATGGCTTTTTTTTTGGTTATATATACAAAACTAATAAAAGAATATTTAGAAATTCACTGTAAAACTCTTTGCCAGCAAGAAGAGAGATATAAATTCCGTTATAATTTGGTCAACTTTCTACATTCATAAAGAAGCTATCACATATGGCCCAATCTTTAAAAAATCAAGGAAAAGTGTGTTAATTTACAGCAATTCCTCAACCAGTTGGAAATGGAAGTTTTTAACATTTTTTGTGGCAAGTTAATAAAAGAGTAATTTTAGTAAGAGCACCATTTTCAAATTTGTTCTCAATGGAAAGCTAGATGGGGTACTTACAAAGTAATTACACCACAAGCAGATGCATGGAAACTTTTCTTCTGTTCTCTTCATACAAATTATTTCTTTATTTTAAGTTAGAAAGGGAAAATGATTTTTGCTGCAGAATGCATATTACCAAGTCTAACCCTAAAAATATTTTGCCAAACCCAGCAAAAGGAAGTCAAGCTAGATTTTTTTTCCTGTTGCTGCCTATTTCATATAAAATTTAACCTTCTCATAGTAGTCTTTTTAATCTTAATAAGAAAACTTTTTTCTGTGGAAATATGACACAAATCGACAGCCATCCTTATAAGAGGAATATTAAAAAGCATGAAAGGCGAAAAAATCAATTTTTCATATGCACTCAAAATAAAACTCTATTTAGATATAACTGTTTGGAATAAGATGTATGTAAATACTGCCATGTCAGGCTCCAAGAATCACTTGTGTCACTAGTATGTAACACCAGCACAAAGATCAAAATACCCATTAGGATATTTCATTGTGGTCTTTAACTTAAAGGAACATAACTGACATGTCCAAAAGAAACTGTGGCATTGAGCTTAATAGAAGTACATTCAGTGTACTTATACTACATTCAAACCACAATTTTCTTGGCTTCCAAATAAGAAGTCATAAAGGAGTCATATACATAAAACTTAGATCCAGCTACACTTTCTAAAGGTAATGCTGCAGATAGGACAAAAATAGCACTGACTGGAAACATGGCTACACCCTGCACTATTCAGCATTAGATTATATTAAAGTTTACGTATTAGTTACAATGTTCACCCCAGATTTCTATTGCCAAGTGAACATACATATGAACAGACTCCTGGGGTTAAGAGTAGAACTCCCTGACAGGTGAAACGTTGAAGGGCTCAAAGGTATTGGCAAAATCCATGCCTGTGATTTTAAAGGCAGAGATTTTGTGCATTCTTGAGCATACCTTTATGCACACAAACAGGCCTGAGGAAGAAAGGACTTGGTTCTTAGCCCTTCAACATAATCGCGTGGTTCTTTTTTTTAAAAAAATATACATATTCCATCTTAGATCTGCTGCTGGTGGTGGTGGTGGTGGTATGAAATTGTCAATTCGGTGAGGCTACAGACAAAGCTCGGAGCTGGACGCCAGAGTCGCACAATAAAGCCGCCGCCACCACCTTGGTTTACTTTGTAGCGCTGCCCCCTTTACCCAATGCTGCTGCTTCTTTTTTTCCCTTCGCAATTGAAGGACTCCATTGTCCTCTACATGCAGCTATTTCTGCTACGGTAGAAAGAAAAAAAAAGGACCGGCCTCTCTCACGCCTCTTTCGTTTTACCGCCGCTACACCCGCCGAAGACGGCAAAGCGTCGCGGATTTTCGTCCTTTTTTTAATCGGGAGGAGAAGAGCCTCAGCGTCCCGTTTCCTCCCCTTGGCAGGCCCGCGGCGTTTTACAGAGCCGCTCAGGTACCACCTCCTTCACTGAGCTATTCAGGGCGCGGGGCCACCTTTCCCCCCCACTCCTCAGGGCACAAGGAGGGGAGGGGGGGCAGAGAAGATTTGGCACCGGTGACCACCGTCTCCGGGGCGGGCTTAAGAGTCGTCGTGGGCCTTTCCCCCACCCCATCCAGCCCCGGTCAAGTCTAAAAGCACGATCCTCCCGGCCACGCGCGTGCGTTAGGCCGACCTTCCCGTCCTTCACATCCCTTGGCAGGCCGGGCCTGCTAACGCCGCCGATTCGCTACCGCAGGCACCTATTTCCCGCATTACAAAGGAGCAGAAAGAGAGACGAGGCGAAGCTCAGTCGCTCGCTCACTGCCGGCCCTCCCCACCCCACCATGTCCTCCTCATTCCGCCACTCGCCAAGTCCAACGCCGGCGGGCAGACTTCGAAACCCTCTGGCCGTAAGCCGCCTGCAGGGCCGTTGAACAGGATCGATGCCTTCCTTTCCCCCCACACCCGCACCAGAAGCAGCCTGCGGCATCTCCCTCCTCCGCCCAGCTCTGGAGCCGAAAAAAGACCGTGGAGTCCGAGAGAGGCCGAACCCGGAGTGAGGAACTGGGGAGAGGAGGAGGAGGACCACAGCAACCGCTGTGGTCGCCGCCGCCGCTCGGGCCCTGCGCATCTATGGTGATGGTGACGACGGAGCCGTTTGCAGCCCCATGAAGGACGTGACCCGGCCTACCCTGCTAAACCAACCTGAGGGCGAGGCGGAGCTGGACGAGAGGAGGTTTTACTCCGAACGAGGCAGACACGCACGACGAGAGACGGGAAGCACCTCACGCAACAGCGTGCTCAGCCGCCGGGTAAATATACCCGTCGCGCAGCCTAACCCTATTGCATTCCTACATCCAATCAGCTTTCGGCCAAGTTCCCGTCTCGGAGATCGATAGGTTACAAGAAAAAAGGGGTAAGGACAGCTTCCAGAATGGCAAGGAAATAGCCCAATAGCGTTAAGGGGAGGAGGAGAACGAGGAGCGGGATTGATGCCTGCCATAACCAATACGTGCCGACAAAAGGCCTATTAAGGCAGGGATAGAAGAAATAGATTCAGACGAAGGCCAACGAGACGACGCTACCTTCATTATTAGGAGAAAGATGCCGCGGAGGCGTGGCTAAATAGCCCGCCAAGGATAGGTGCGCCGCACGGTTGAAACTCTAGATAATCAGACTCGGAAACCCCGTGTAAAAAAGGGCGTTGCTACGGATCAGTACCGGGCGCAGAGTCCAGTTACAGTACGACGGACGGTAATGGGTGATTGACAGAATTGTGATGCGACGGACCTCTTTAGGCAGGAAAGCACCTCACCCGTGAAACGAGTCTCGTTCTGAGTGAATAAACGGGAGGGAGGAGAGGGAAGTGGGCTCCTTGCATCACGCCCCTCCCAACAAGCCAGCCTTGCGCTGCCCCCTTGTTCCTGAAAGCTCAAGTCCGTATTGCTCGCTCTGATCCGCCTTGACCGACTGAACTCTCGGGGGTCGCAGGACGTGGACCTAATAATATCTGTTCTCGACCTTCGTTAACTCCACGGGCGGGCGAAGCCCTGTAGCGACTCCTGTAGAAACAACCAATGTGCTCACGCCCCCAATGGACTTTTACGTTTGTCATACCAGAACGTAAAATCCGATCAAAGCTTACCCACAAGTTTCAAATGAAGATTTAGGTTTTAAGGTAGGGCTTGCTCCAGTCTCCCAAGTGGATTTTCCATTTTAATTTCGGTTCGCAACTAAGTAAGGTTGTGTTATTCCAGGGCCGTCTTACTTCAGCGTGATGCTTTTGCAGTGTGACTACTGGAGTATTGACATCTCTATGGAGATTCTCAGCCATCCAAGTCATGGTTGTCCCAGAGATGCCTTTTCAAGGTCACTGGACTTCCTGGTTTTTTGCTTTGAAGACCTTTCGCTTCTCATCCAAGAAGCTTCTTCAGCTCTGACTTCCATTCCCCACCATCCAGTCAGAGCTGAAGAAGCTTCTTGGATGATAAGCAAAACGTCTTCAAAGAAAAAACCAGAAAGTCCGGTGGCCTCTTGAAAAAGCATCTTTGGGAGAGAGAATTGACAACATCAATATAGTTGGGACCAGAATTTCTGAAGTTAAGCAAGACTATCATTAAGTGAGTCTTGCCTGATTTTATGACCTTTTCTGCATCAAGAAGTCATTAAGGGAATCAGGTTTCCCCACATTGACTTTGCTTGTCAGAAGCTGATTGGGAAAGTTGCAAGTGCTGATCACATGTCCCTGGGATGCTGCAAACATAATAATAATAAGCATAATAAATGCATGCTGGTAATCAAGTGTCAATTTTGATCATGTTACCATGGAGATGATCGCATAACCATGGGGATATTGCAGTGGTCGTAAGTATGAAGGAAGTCACATTTGCAGTGCCGTTGTAACTTTGAACAATCACTAAATGAATGCTCATAAATTGAGGACTATCTGTAATCTAAACATCCCCTGCAGTTAGTTTCAACTCATCATCTCATTCGTAGAAGATCATTTATAACTGTTCCCCAATACTCAGGCCGTCTGCCATTCAGAATTGGGCCGTGGAAGTGGTGGGCAAGCGCACGACACACATCCCCACTTGTGCAAGTGATGGATATGCGTGATGGTCATATGCGTGAGGACAAAGTCATAAGTCACTTTTTTCAGTATCGTAACTTCAAATGGTTATAAACAATTGGTTGTGAGTCAAGGACTATTTGTATATAGAGACAAGATCTTCAGCAAAGGCTGTAGAGTCCCCTGGAGCTTAAAAACAATTAATAGCCGAGATGTAAGGGGAAGACAATTTTTCATTACATCTTAGTAAGTTAAAGTACAGCCCTTTGAAAAGTTTGTTCCCTCACTTTAATGAAGGCTGCTTGCCCTCCAGAGAAATATTGTTAGAACTCATGTATGCACCGATTGTTGTCAATATTTTATATATTTCATAGCCATACACGTTTGAGAAGATAAAAAAATTCAACACATATTAATACACTAATATTAGTTGTCCATGTATGATCAATAGGATAACTAAAAATGATAATTTCACATGTATAATTTAAATTTACATCTATACAGCACAGAATTTAAATTTGCATGTATACAACATAGAATGACTAGATGCAAGAAAGATAACCTAAAAGTTACACAGAAGTTTCAGGAACTGTGCTTTTTCAACAAAGTAATATCCTGCTAGATAACAATTAATATAGAAATTCTGTCCTATCTTACATCTGATCAACTCTTGTACATTTTAACCAGATCTGTATGGCCCTTTGCAGAAAGTGACTAAAACTTATTTTAATATTCTTGCAACTAAATAATAAAAAGCTCCACAAATAGAAGCAAGCTACCACCTTCTTCCTCTGATCTGAATTTCATGCCACTGAAGAGTACAGGGACAAAGGTACGTTTTACAGCTGACTTAGATTCTAGTTAATGGGAAGATATAACTTCTCATTTATCTACTACTTATCATAGTACTGATGTAGGTTTGGTATTTTTTTAAAAAAACACAGTTCTTATTTTATCTACTATAAGTATTATCCCCCCACCACAATATTCCAAAGTGTAGAGAATAATCGACATTCAATAAATAGCATACTGGCTGCTATATTATAATAATATTAATAATAATATTTTAATTTGTATACCGCCCTTCTCCCGAAGGACTCAGGGCAGTGAACAGGCAAGTAAAATACAAACAGAAACATACACAATATTAAAACAACCCTTAAGAAACTTATTAAATTAGCCAGGAAATTTAAAATAACATTACACCCTATAAAATTACATAAATTTAAAACCCATTAAATTCAATTAAAATTTAAAAATCAGGCCAGTCCAGCCATACGAAATAAATAGGTTTTAAGTTTGCGGCGAAAGGTCCTAAGGTCAGGTAATTGTCGAAGCCCAAGGAGAAGCTCGTTCCACAGGGTAGGAGCCTCCACAGAGAAGGCCCTCCCCCTGGGGACCGCCAGTCGACACTGTTTGGCTGATGGCACCCTGAGGAGCCCCTCTCTGTGGGAACGCACCGGATGCTGGGAGATAGAAGACGGCAGTAGACGGTCCCGTAAGTAACCCGGTCCTAAGCCATGGAGCGCTTTAAAGGTGGTAACCAATACCTTGAAGCGCACCCGGAAAACAACAGGTAGCCAGTGCAGTCTGCGCAGGATAGGTGTTACGTGGGAGCTCCGAACCGTTCCCTCAATAACCCGCGCAGCCGCATTCTGGACTAGCTGAAGTCTCCGAGTGCTCTTCAAGGGGAGCCCTATGTAGAGAGCATTGCAGTAGTCCAAGCGAGAGGTAACGAGAGCATGAGTGACCGTGCATAGGGCATCCCGGTCCAGGAAGGGACACAACTGGCGGATCAGGCGAACCTGATAAAAAGCTCTCCTGGAGACGGTTGTCAAATGATCTTCAAAGGACAACCACCCATCCAGGAGCACGCCCAAGTTGCGTACCCTTTCCATTGGGGCCAACGACTTGCCCCCGACGGACAGCCGCATCTGCAGCTGACTGTACCGGGGTGCCGGCATCCACAGCCACTCCATCTTGGAGGGATTAAGTTTGAGCCTGTTCCTCCCCATCCAGACCTGTACGGCTTCCAAACACCAGGACAGCACTTCGACAGCTTCGCTGGGGTGGCCCGGGGTGGAAAAGTACAGCTGGGTGTCATCAGCGTACAGTTGGTATCTCACCCCGAAACCACTGATGATCTCACCCAGCGGCTTCATGTAGATGTTGAACAGGAGGGGTGAGAGAATCGATCCCTGCGGCACCCCACACATGAGGCACCTCGGAGTCGATCTCTGCCCCCCTGTCAACACCGTCTGCATCCGGTCAGAGAGGTAGGAGGAGAACCACCGATAAACGGTGCCTCCCACTCCCAACCCCTCCAACCGGCGCAGCAGGATACCATGGTTGATGGTATCAAAAGCCGCTGAGAGGTCTAATAGGACCAGGGCAGAGGAATAACCCTTATCCCTGGCCCTCCAGAGATCATCCACCAGCGCGACCAAAGCTGTCTCCGTACTGTATCCGGGCCGAAAGCCGGACTGGAACAGGTCTAGATAGACAGCTTCATCCAGGTACTGGGGTAGCTGACATGCCACCGCACTTTCTACAACCTTCGCTGTGAAGCGAAGATTGGAGACTGGGCAGTAATTTCCTAAAACAGCTAGGTCCAGGGAAGGCTTTTTGAGGAGAGGTCTCACCACCGCCTCTTTCAAGGCAGCGGGAAAGACCCCCTCCCGCAAAGAAGCATTTGTAATCCCCTGGAGCCAGCCTCGTGTCACCTCCTGTGTGGCCAATACCAACCAGGAGGGGCATGGATCCAGTAAACATGTGGTGGCATTCAACCTACCCAGCAACTTGTCCATGTCCTCGGGAGTCACAGGGTCAAAATTATCCCAAACCACCTCAACAAGACGGGTCTCGGAACTCTCGCCTGGATCTACCCAATTTTGATCCAATCCGTCCCGAAGCTGAACGATTTTATCGTATAGATAACCGTTAAACTCCTCGGCACACCCTTCTAGGGGGTCCTCCCGCCCCTCCTGTTGAAGGAGAGAGCGGGTCACCCGAAACAGGGCGGCCGGGCGGTTATCTGCCGATGCAATGAGGGAGGAAACGTAGGAACGTTTCGCATCCCTCAATGCCACTAGGTAGGTCCTGCTATAGGACCTAACTAGTGTCCGGTCAGCCTCAGAACGGCTGGATCTCCAGACACTCTCTAGGCGTCTTCTCCGGTGTTTCAGCTCCTCGGAGAACCAAGGAGCTGGTTGAGACCGACGCCGGGTCAGAGGCCGCAAAGGCACAGCACGGTCCAAAGCTCCAGCCGCGGCCTGTTCCCAGGCCGCGACTAGTTCTTCAGTCGTGTCGTGGGCCAGATTCTCGGGAAATGGCCCAAGCTCCGTCAGGAACCTCTCTGGGTCCATCAGGCGCCTGGGACGGAACCAACGCATTGGTTCCGTCTCCCTGCGGTGGTGGGTAGTGGTCAGAAAGTCTAGACGAAGGAGAAAATGATCTGACCATGACAAAGGTTCGACAACTAAATCATTTAAAACCAGATCATTCAACCACTGGCGAGAGATGAAGATCAAGTCTAGGGTGCCTCCCCCGATGTGGGTAGGGCCGTCAATTAATTGAATCAGGTCCATGGCCGTCATGGAAGCCATGAACTCCCGAACCGCCGAGGATGCCACGCCGGTTGATGGCAGATTGAAATCCCCCATGACCAACAGTCTAGGGGTTTCAACTGCCAACCCGGCCAACAACTCCAACAGCTCGGGCAGGGCTGTTGTCACACAGCAAGGAGCCAGGTACGTGATCAGCAAGCCCACCTGAGTCCTACGACCCCACTTCACATAGAGGGATTCACACCCAGCTATCTGAGGCACAGTGGTCTCCCTCGGCTCAAGACTCTCCTTAATAATAACTGCCACCCCGCCACCCCTACCCTGGGCCCTCGGCTGATAGAATGCTCGGAAACCTGGTGGGCACATCTCCACTAGGGGAACCCCCCCTTTGGTGCCCAACCAGGTTTCCGTAAGGCCCATAACGTCCGCGGTCCCTTCCTGAATTAGATCTGAAATCAGGGGGGCTTTATTAACCATGGACCTGGCATTACATAACATCAGTCGAAGGCCCAAGTCCCGAGTACTCTGGCCACTCGGGTCACGGGAAAATCCTGGGGGGCCGGAGCACGCAATTGCTCGTAAACAGCAAGAGCGAACCCCCGAAACCTGATGTGCCCCCCCTTCTGTCATATCTGCCTCTCCCACTTACCATATTAATAGCTCGACCCTGATAAGCTGGAACGACACCCCTCCCCGCTACCTTCGGACCTGTTAAGTTACCGCCGCAAACACATGATGGACTTAGCACCCTCCCTGACGGGTTTCCCCCCCCACCCATCCACCCCCCCGACCCAAACCCGTCAATTTCCCTCCCCCCTTTAAAATTTCCATTAAAACTTCCCCGTAAAAAACGATTAAAACAGTTTGTTAAAAATCCCCTAAGCCTCCTAGATTTAGCATGCCAACTCTCGGGGTTCCAAAACCCGTCCTCAAGATGTGCCCTCAATAGTGTGGAGGGCCAGACCTGCGAGAGAGGGGAATCTCGCAGGGCAAGAAGGTCCGCAGTTGAAAATCTTCGCATAAATAAAAAGTACAGTATGGTTAGCAGTCCATCCAAGCCGGTCAAGATGTCACTACAGCAGGATTAGGCTCCCTGGCTGGCGAGATAGACCGTGGACTTCCAGGAGTCCGTGGGGCCGTTACTCTACCCCCAAACCCAAACGGCCACCACTTGCCCCAGGTCCGGATGACACCAGCCATTCTCCTCCAAGCCAGTCCATTCGGCCTCGATGTTAAAAGTCGATATGGACCTTGATGTAGAAAGTTGATATAGGTCAGGGACTCCATACCCGGCAACTCCGGCTCTTCAGGCCTAACCTTCATGAGGGCCTCGACCCTCCAGAATAAACCCAACAGGCGAAAAGGCCGTCGCGCCGCCAACGGCCGGGACTCTAAGCCGCCACCGCCGTCGCCATCTTGGGCAATCCTGGGCCGAACTGCAGAGGGTCTGAAAGAGGGCCAGCCCTGCCTCCAACTCCTTCTTCGACGGGCCGGACCCTCCAGATGACTCGTCCGACCCTCTGCCTCTGCCTCTCAACGACCGATCTTCTCCTCTCTCCTCTCCTCTCTGGCGTTGATGGAAAAAACCCTCAGGCGTTGATAGAAAAGCCTCAGCCCCTGGGAGTGGGGGGGGCCGCCGCTGCCGCCGCCGCCGGAACCCAGAAGCCAAGCCGCGACCGCCGCGGCCATCGCCCCAGCCGAAGGCCCAACAGAAGGCCCAACAGAAGGCCGAAGGAAACGGCGAGGGAAGCGCCGAGCACCGAGGGAAAACGTCCAGCCATTCCCTCTCCGACGTCGATGGGAAAGCCCCCAGCCCCTGGGGGAGGCTGCCGCCGCCAGACCCGGAAGTCATGCAGCATCCGCCACGGCCATGGCCGCTGCCCCAAGCAGGCCGAGGGAAACGCCGAGAGAACCGCCGAGCCTATCACACGTCCCAAAGCTCTCAACTCGGCCGGCCTCATCCTAAACGCTGCATCTGATGTTCCCCCGGCAGGGTCTGGGACCAGAAGGGCCAAAAAGCAAACCCTCCCGGTCCCAGGCCCCAGGAAAGGCCGCCAACTGCTCCGTCGAAGATCTTCACCACGCCATCTTGGCGCATGCGCAGTTTAATTAATATTATGATTTTAAATTTTAAATTTCCTGAAAAAGAAATTGGCTGGTGTTGATTATCTAACAAAGCATGTGTTTGTTTTTTAGATCTGTTCCTGCCAACCTAGGTTTGCACCAAACATGGAGAGAAGATCATTAATATGTAAGAGTAAAAAAGGTATTATCAAATAATAAATATTCAGTCAGAATTTATTTTTTAATATAATATTTCAGATAATGAATATTCCTGACTTTAAAATTCTTAAAAATAACAGTTTCTCCAGGCAAAAGGCTCCTAGTGGTGCAAGCTATCAAGGTATATTGTTTAGTAATTTCATCTTTTCCTTCCTTAATGGATTTTCAATGGGAAGAAATGCCACTTCCAATTCTGTAATTCAATAGCTATTGTTCAAGAGTACTGAGGTATCAGAATGTTAAAAAGGGACTAGCATACAGTACCTCAGGATACAAAGGTGCTTTGGACAATCTGAGAAAGTGATTGGATAGTATAACAGAGTGGTCAATGCCTGGAATGCACTACCTGACTGTGGTTTCATCCCAAAAACCCCCAAATTTTAATCTTAGTCTAGCTACTGTTGACCTCACCCTATTCCTAATAGGTCTGTAAAGGGCGTGCATAAGAGCACTAGTGGGCCTATCGTCCCTGTCCTAATGTTCCCTTTAATTGTATTCATTTTATGTATTCAGTTCTTGCTTATACTTATATATATTATCTAATACGTACTCGACAAATAAAAATAATAATAATAAATAAATAAAGGTTGGGAAAAAAGCAACAAAATGAAACAACAGTAGCAGATAGTTGGTTTTAACAGGGTATTCAGTGTAGAATAAAAAATTACATTCTTTCTGAAAAGCCATTAATATTTCTATCAGTATATGTATTGGAAGTTGAGTAATTTTGGACAAAAAACCAAAACTTGATTTTGTGTGTATCATGTCAGAAGCTCCTGTTATTTCTGTGTTCTCTCCAGAGCATCTGAGAACATTTATTTAAAATAGGAAGTCAGGTATATATCTATGAAGCTTTATTCCTTCATTTGGAATAGCTCTCAAAGAGACTTTGTTTTCCATTAGATCCTTGCAGAAACTGGACTGGCATTTTGTTATCTCTAAACCCCTCATTTGTTCTCAGATATAAAGTACAGCACACTGCTAATTCATAAATCAGTAGCTTGGGACAGGCATTTACAGATGAAATAAATGATCACAGAATCTACATTCCTTTTAAATAACCTGAAACCACATCTAATTCTTAGCTTTCTAATATAAAGATAACTTACATCACAGCTTAAAACCACAAATTAATCTTCCCTCTTTTGATAAAGGACCTTTGTCACAATCTGATAGCTTCTGGAAACAGATTGCAACTTCCAGAATTTCCAGCCTATGTGGCCTTTTGGAATTTGAGAATCCAGCCTTTGTGGAGGAAGCCTGTATTAAAAAAATTCCCTTCCTCCGGTCATGGTCACTCAGCACTTGCTCACTGCTCCCACCCTAAATTCTGCATTTTCAAGTATAGAAAGACAAGGATCCCCGTACATTGAACTTAACCAATACCATTCAGTTTATTTGACAACAGAACAGAATTCTTTCCTACTGTCTTCTTCCAGAGATCTTTCCTCAGACAAGCCAATGGTCTTCCGGAGTGTCTCATTGAATTCTAAAGGTCACCTGCTACAACTATTTTAAGACTATAGCATGATCCTGTAGATCTGTTATCTAAACAACTCCTCTACTTCATTCATATAATTCTGAGAGTTTACAATTGATACTTGGCTAAATCAACTTTGCATGCTTTTAAAAAAAAAATTACTATGCATATTATTAAATTGCCTTGTCTTCAAAATAGTTTTAAGAATTTCAAAGATGATTTTCAAGTTTTAATGTAAGTACCGTATATACTCGAGTATAAGCCGAGTTTTTCAGCACGTTTTTTGTGCTGAAAAACGCCCCCTCGGCTTATACTCGAGTCTACCCTTGCAGAGCCGACCCAGGGAGAGGGTTTTTTGCCCTCGGGAACAGCTGGGCCGGCAGGACGAGCCCAAATGCTGCCGGCATGCTTTGCCAGCTCGGCCGGCTCGTTTTGGGGCGGCGGCTGGCCTCCGGCGTTTTCTTCCGCCGCTTTTTGATGGCGGCGGTGGTCGGCGGAGGGGGCGGAGGGGGCGTTCGACATTTTCGCCCCCCTCTCACTCGTCCTCCTCTTGCCCGCGGTGGGGGCGGAGGGGGCGTTTGTCACGAATACATCCCAATAAA